>NC_136896.1:4127846-4197846 GCF_949152265.1 Phoxinus phoxinus
CTTTAAAGGGTAACTAAACCCCTGGTCAGAGCCTGACTCCACCCACTGGCAATATTTGAAAAATGCTGGAAAAGTGGGCAGACCCCAACGGACGAACCGAGGGCGGGGCTGAGCGCGTGATTGACAGACCCGCAGTGACGCAGTGATTGACAGCTGCTGTCAGACTCGCTAAGATAGAGAGTGACTGGAGTGACGAAAGTAGCTTTGCAACAGAGCGGTCATTTGAAGTCGAGGACTTTTCTCCCCCACCTTCCCCTGAAGTGGACGAATTGTCTGTGGTCACAGAGCTAAAACCATATCAATTCGAGCCGCGAGCTCAAACTGCGGTGTCGCATCGCATTAACTCCCGCATCGCGATCGGCATCCGACGATGCTAGCGAAGCAGCCGCGCAAGAGAGAATGGGGCCAGTATCTGAGTGGATTATTATTACTATTGACCTCCGTTAAGCATATTTTGCCGCTATGTGAAAAAAAATATCCAGCAAAACGCGCCGGCGGTTGTGGAGTCCATGCAGGAAGAGCAGCGTTTGGCACACAAGTGCATGTAAACACTGGCGCTAATTTCCAAGTCTGGGGGAAAGTTATGCAGTCCAGCAGTGCTGTTGCTACCGGCAACACTACACCTATACCAGCCTAACCACTGTACTAAACACAGATAAAGCTAATGCTAAAAATCTACACTATTCTAACTGTTGCAATACTATGCTACTAACTAACTATGCTTCTAACAACACTAACAACTATGCTAAATAACTACCTAGGCTACACGAAATAATCTAAATAACTATATAAATGCTATGCTAACTAGATGCTAAAATACTCTATCCTGGTCGTTTTCAATACTAGTAATTCCAATTTCCAACTCCTCACTCGCTACAGTGGTTTTGACGGAAGCAGATGCTTTTATACCAGCGGCTGCCAGGGGCGTGGCAGAGGAGCGTCACAGAGTACCCTACGTCAGAGAGTACCCCTACTTCAGGAGATTCCGTTTAACCTGAAGAGGGCAGCACTCAGACGTTTTTACACCATATATTTGAAAAATAAAACACTTTATACTCAAATGTTAAAAAAAGTACTCGAATCAATGAACTGCATTTATGAAGCTCCATTCTTACAGATCATTAACTAAAAAAAGTTGGTTTAGTGTTTAGTTACCCTTTAAACTCATAAAATATTGCGATTCAGTCTCAGATTTTGTCGCAGGTTGTTGCAGCTGCATGGGTGTTTGGAAGGAATGAGTATCTTTACCATGTTTACCTCTTTATTCGCTCTGATGTGTCAGACTGGCACTGGCAGTGGCCACGCCCCCTCTGTATGATGCCACCCCTCATGTGACCCGGGAGAGAGAGAGAGACACTCGGCCTGAAGGGGCTCATATCAGTGGCCTCTTGTTGTGAGTGCGTGTTTGTGCGGGGATTGTTTATGTGTGTGTGTGTGTGTGATCAGGACAATAGCGCTCAGTGTAAATCCAGTGCGGCCCAGATTTTTACAGTTCTTTCTCACAAGCCAATCCGAGCGAAAAACAGCCTTATGCAACCTTAATCAACAACATGGCACTGGCAGTCTGCTCCCACACAGCACGGCATGCTGTAGTCTGGCAGGCTGAGAGCCGGGCATCTGGAAACAGTCTCTGAGGAATTCTGCAGGGTGAGAATGATCTGACTGAACCTGCTGTGTTACGTCAAAATAAAAGCTTGAGCGTGCTCTGAAAAGCTGGTTGTGATGTGACATGGAATAAACTGTTTATTTGAATAATGAAAGGGCATAAATCATCATAAAATAAAATGAAAGCAGTTCATATGACCTGTGCTCTATGTTCCAAGTCTTCTGATGCAATACGGCAGGCTTGTGATATCACTCTAAAGAAACACTGGTCATGAATATTAATTGCACTGATGCGGTGTTGTATTCTGTAGTCACGTTAGCTTATTAATATTCATGAGCCAAAATTCACTTTAGTAGTATTTACAAAATGTATTGTCTGTGTAAACGTGCATTGTTTTAAATGTTTTAAATAGTTTAGAGACTTTAAGTGTAAGTATCAAGGCAGTTTTATGTTTGCTCAAATCTTTTTATATTACATTTCATTAAGTAGCTATACATCCAGGACGTCAAAACTGAAATTTCAACAACAAGTGAAGATTATAAATAAAACTTACAAAATCATGTAAATCAATGCTCAGCATAATGAATTTCCCAGCATAATGAATAATTATGTTTATATACTGTATACACTCTCTCTCTCTCTCTCTCTCTCTCTATATATATACAGTTTTCTCACCTGTAGGTTCCTGAGCAATTTTTATTCCAGCCACATCTCCTAATAATGTCAACTTAGTTCATCAGTGTAGATTTTACACAAAATGTGCATCACTCAACTAAAGTATAAAGCCTAGAATGAATCTGCTAATGTTGATCTGTTCAGGATTCATTTGTTTGGGGAACTGGCCTTTTGTTTGATGTGAATGACAGGTTAGCTTGGCTGTGAAGATCAGCTGTTGAATTTTCGAATGTAAAAGTTCAGCTGGCACGGCCTGTGACGTACATCTGTCCGCACACACTCATCTTCAAAGAAAAGTTTGCCAGATACACATAAAACTGTAGTTGGGTGTTTAACAGGGTGTTTGAAATGTACTTGTGGTCATGGAACAGTTAAACATTGTTCCATTGTTTTGGCCTGACCAGGTGTTGGTCTCTTCCAGTAAACAGTGCGGTGCTTTACTGGAAAATACAGTGTTCTGGTAAAGTGTATATATATTACAACAGTGCACTTTTATATTCATTCATAATAAATACTGAAATATTAAATGGAAAAAAAATGAAGACAAAATTTTGATTTCATGGTGACTTTAGTATTATTACTATA
This sequence comes from Phoxinus phoxinus, assembly GCF_949152265.1. NCBI lineage: Eukaryota > Metazoa > Chordata > Actinopteri > Cypriniformes > Leuciscidae > Phoxinus > Phoxinus phoxinus. The sequence goes on from NC_136896.1 coordinate 4,130,713, forward strand.
TTTTTATTTCAGTTTTTTTTTTTTTTTTTAGAAATGTTAATAGCTTAACTTATTTTATTTGTAATTTGTAGAAGTTTTTCTTCTAATATTTCAGCTTCATTTCATTTCACAAATATGCGTTTTAATATATTGATTTTTAGTTTTTATTAATGCTAACACTCAATCTTTTTCCTATGTTCTAAAATTGCTGAGCTTAAAGGAACAGGTTAATATTGTCCGAATTAATTTTTTTTGACTAAATAAATTCTATGAAGTAATAGAAAAACAACATGTTTGTTAAAAACAGTGAGTTGTTCATGCCTGACGCACCGTTAGCTCTGGCACAAGATGACTTTCGGTCGACCCTTTGGCTTCGGCAGGTTGATTTATTTAGTCGAGATTTGGCAACGAGGTGTAGTTATGAGACGGGTCTTTGACAAATGCAATATACTTGTGTAAATCCACGTTACTGCATAACCAGCATTAGCTTCTCATTCAATCTGCGGATGGCTGAGGCAGAATTGATTTGCGTGTCAGTTTGTTTCTCCAGGGAATATTTCAGCAAACACCAGAGTGAAATGAGCAGCGAGAAATGTTTCTGGACTAAAAATACACGTTTTAAACCAGCAGAAATGAATTTTGTGGTCAATGTTCGACGTAGAGTCACATTATACCTAGCCTAAAAATATGAGTTTTGATATTGGATCTTTTTCGTGGTCTAGGTTCTCTATAATGCATTTTTTTCGTGATCATGTGTGTGTGTTTCTCATGCAGAGCCCAAGGCCGCAATCTTCGTTTCTCAAACCACATCGGTTGTCACGTTTCCATGGCAACCCTCAGGAAGAGGATGCGACTGCCGTCTGGCATCGTTCGGATCTCTGTATATCTTATGTGACCTCCCTGTGCCGGCCTGCATTAATGCAAGGTGTCTGCGCCGAAGGCAAACGTGCCGTTATTGGAAGTTGGGTGGAGGGTTAACTTGACGGTCGAGACTCGCTTTGAACGTTTAATGCGATGTTGTTGTTTGGTGGTCGCTGTGGGTTTGTGTGTTAGTCTCTTTCTCTTAAATGGGTCAGTGTGTAAAAACCCACGTGGCAGATGGACCATCCCGAGAAAGAGCATAAAGACCTCCTTTGACAGGATATTAATGAAAACTGAAAGAACGTAAATGCAATCTGAAAGGATTATTAAAAGATAGAATGAGAAAATGAAAAGGCCTTTGCTCTCTGTTGGTTGAACTCGTTTTAATGGCGTCTCCCAGGGTTGACTTTGCTTTGAGGTTTCTCTGAATTAGACCAAATGTGCCTGGCTTAGTTTCCTACAGTCCCGTCCGTCTGATTCAAGGAGACAGTATTGTAGCAGGCAGGAGAACAACGCTCAGTAGGTCCAGCAAATATCAAAATCAAGATTATTTGGCTGAAAACCTGTCTAGAACACGTCATATTTCATACAGAAAACAAAATAAATGAGCAACAAATTATATTTTGCCTAAAGAAAACGAAGCCTGTTTTCAGGACCAGATTTTTTGCATTATGACAATTTAAATATATATATTTATCATAAAAAAACAGCACAAAAAATTGTGACTCGTGTCTATGTGCTGTCTTATTCTGCCTTCTTAAAGTGATATGTTCTTTAACACTTTAACACTTATTTTAAGGCAAACAAGCTCTTCACGTGGCAGAATTGCTAAGTGAGACGAAACGAGAACGACAGTGTTAAAGTCACACTGTCATTCTGTGAAGATCTTGGTCAAATAACATTTACATATAGAACAGAATGAAATGAGGGGAGAAAAGTGCCAAAATCATCTTTAACAGCAGCAAGCAGCAGTTAAAAGAGACTTTCTGTCAGACCGGCCAGGAATTCGGAGAAATGAAAATAAAAAAACTGTAACGGGGGTTTACGAACGTTCTTATTTTCAGGGAAACGCACGGCTAAAGTAGATCCAGCCAGACTGAGGTAATTCTCACACACACTAAATATCTCTGATCTCAATATCTACATCATCTGAACAATGTTTTGGGGTGTGGTAACTTTAGAATAAGTGGAGTAATTGACTCTGGGCGTTGAATGAATGCACACTCGAGGTGCTAAGAAGGTTTTTGGTGTTTTTCAGCTGGTCAGGCTGGGTGACCTGTATGATGCCCAGATAAACCACCCTAAAACAGTCATGATTACTTTACACTTGCGGTGCAGATATTGCTCACATCAGCTTTAACTTAACGGTTGTGTGTTTTCTTTTTCTGTCGTGGCTGTCGAGTGTTTGAGACATGTTGTTGTCTTTCCCTCTGCACTTTTTTCAGTCGTATCTCCACTATACACAGAAACAGAAAACTGTGAGCAGTTTTTCAGTTCACGTGCAGTTCAGGTGTTTTTTAGCTAAAGACAGACACGCGTCACCTGATTGTAAGCTGATGATGACAGTCGAGTGATGTCGTGGGTTGGTAATGCTGTTTTTCTGTAGTAAGCAGCTCCTGCAATCTGTAAAATGACTGTTTAGTCCACAGTCTACATGGAGAAGGAGGGAGTTTACTATATTTTACTTTACACACACGAATAAGCTAATCTCACCCTTTTTTATTTATTATATTTAATATAAATACATACTTGTGTGATGGGAATTTTTTATGCTTATTACATTATTGAAATATTATTATTGGCAAATTCTATTGGAAGCAAGTTTCTCCGTATTATTTTCCATAATGAGGGCTTATTTTTTTCCTAGTAGAAATCAAGTCCAGATCAGCTGCTTCTGAAGGATTCAGTTTGGATGCTGCATGTGTGGATACCATAGCAAGACATATCTCTACTCTACATATGTACATTAGTTTCAGGTGCATTGACAATTTGGTCTCACACATTCAAACCAAGTACATTTGCACACTTCATACACAAGCATACACACATGCTTTTGTTCTTCTTGCTTTTGCTGATTGCATAAGGAAATGACATGTCTGTGCGAACAGCGTTCCTCATTTATAGACCGAGCGGTCGCTGGGAGTTTTTGTGTGGGCTAAAACCCCCCATGACAGAGCGCCATTAATTCATGGTTAGCATCTTAGAGACACACACACAAACAGAGATAGTCTCACTTGCCATTACAGCGAGTGCATCCAGGGCTGTTTCCGGCACATGTTGTGGACGGGTTAGGCCTCACCCAAGGCTATCTGCAAAAGTCTTTCGTATAAAAGGAGCCTGTCTGCTAGCTTTACCCCATGACCTATTTACAGTAATGACTCTGAGAAGCGCCCTATATGCTGAGGGCAAAGACAGCAGACCGCTCCTGACCATAGCAAACACGTCACATGTCCTCTGAAGGAGAGAAGTGTGGGACGGGTGGAGGAAGGAGACAGGCGAGGCGGGTGGAGACGTTTCATTGTAATTATGTAAAGGCAAAAATTTACATTAGAGTTTGTTTAAACACTCGGAATAAAACAAAAATTCTGTCATCGTTTACTTTACGCACAATATATTGGTACCGTATCAGTTATTGGGTGACATACGTTTTTTTTTTTTTTTTCATCGATATTAAATATTTCATTAGTGCATGCTCATTTCCTCTTACCATACCTTTACCATCATCTGTGTTGTGTAATCTAAATGTAATCTTTATAAAAAAAAAAAAAAAAAAAAAAAAAAAAATATATATATATATATATATATATATATATATATATATATATATATATATATATATATATATTTGTTTTAAATAGTGTATTCTATACCATTTTTTATTTTTAAGAAGTCTCTTCTGCTCGCCAAGGCTGCATTTATTTTATCAAATATACAGTAAAAACAGTAAAATTGTGAAATATTATTACAATATAAAATAACTTTTTTTTCTATTGTAATATATTTTAAAATGTAATGCATTCCTGTGATCAAAGCTGAATTTTCACATGATCCTTCAGAAATCAGTATAATATGCTGGCAAGAAACATTTCTTATTATTATAAATTATTTGAAAATAGTTCGCTGCGCAATATTTTTGTGGAATGCTTTTTTCAGGATCTTTGATGAACAGAAAGTAGTTTTTTGTAACAATTAAAAAAAGTATTTACTGTCGCTTTTGATTTCGTTAATGCATCCTTGCTGAATAAAAATACAAATTTAATTATGAGTAATGACTTACATTTCAGTATATTTCTGATACACTTCAGAAGCCTTAGACTATGGCACACACATCATATGGATTAATTTAATATATTTATGTTTTTTTGTTGTTGTTTTGTCTCCATTCACTGACACTCATACACTTCCTGTATTATTCCATTGAAGAAATGCTTTGGAACATCATGTGGGTGCATAAACGTTGACAGATTATTATTAATATTATTTTTTTCTCGAGGTAAACTGTCTTTAAAGAAACGGGACTTGGGAGAAGCTCCACACAGTCTATTAACACTCTGGAGTCTGAGAGACACAGATTTGTCAGACCCATTTACCTGCAGTAAAGTGTGGCTACACAAGATTTATGTGTGTCACTGATTTGCCCCACTTACTTTAACAGTTTCGTGTGTGTGTGTGTGTGTGTGTGTGTGTGTGTGTACACTGAACAGGAAAACTTGTCCCCACTGTGCCCTTGAACAATACCTCTTACCCCATGTATCTCCACAGAGACACACTGAAGTCCCTCTGGATAAAAAGCATATGCAATTGCAAGATTCTGTTCATTTGCATACATTCACTCGGATGCAGTCCATATGCATGCTATGGAATATATATATATTCATGCTTACCTGTGCAGTTGTTTCCCTGGGCTTGGGTGTACCGCATGAAACGGGGAGGGTCATTTCTTCTCATTATAATTCTGCCATCAGTCTTTGTGGCACTGCAGTCAGCTCTCCGCTCTTTATTAATCGCTGTGGGATAGTGTATCGACTCAAACACTCGGCTGCTGCTGTCCGGACTCCCGTGTGCTCTGGGAGACTGTCGAAAAATGCAGCATTTGATCACGGTTTATCACAGCGGCTAATGCAGAAAGCACTTTATTTCACTCCCGGCTGATAAATGATGCAGTCTGTGAGGTTACCAGGGAGAAAGTCTGCTGGACGCTGATAATGCAACGAGAAGTAGTCGAGAAAAAATGTGCATGAACTTTTCATAATCAGGATGTTAGGTAAAGTATATGCATAGAGGAAAGTATATATTTTGGGTGATGTAATTCTCCATTATTTATTTATTTATTTTAAAAAGTTTTCTTAAATTTATAATAACCTTATAAGCTGCTTTTTTTTGCAGTTCACAGTTCTGTGGTCTGACATAATTTGTTGTGGTGTTTTGTGTCTGGTTTTAAAGGGAACTTTTCAGGTAGTCAGGCTGGGAAACCATAGCTAGTTTAAATATCTTTTTTCATCTGGATTATATATATTGTACACTGCTGTTTAAAAGTTTGGACTCAGTAAGATTTTAATGTACAGAAATTAATAATAAATAGTAATACATAAAATATAATAAATAAATAATACATTAATTATAATAAATAAAAAATACATTAATTAATAATTTATTTATTAATGGTATATGTATTAATGAATAATAATCAATTGTAATCAATAATTAATAAAATCATTAATAAAGACATTTTTAAAAATAATTAAGAAATTTCTCTTTTTACAGAAAGAATGTCTTAAATAGATAAAAAGTTACTATAAAAACATATAATGTTACAAAAGATTTATATTTAAAATCGAAGATTGCTGTTCTTTTGAACTTTCTGTTCGTCAAATAATCCTGAAAACAAATGCATCATGGTTTCCACAAAAATAATAACCAGTACAACTATTTTCAATTCATTGATGAGCAGCAAATCCTCATATTATACTGATTTCTGAAGGATCATGTGACACTGAGTTATGATGCTGAAAATTCAGCTTTGATCACAGGAATAAATGACATATTAAAGTATACTCAAATAGAAAACATAATATAAATAATAATATAATAAATATAATAATATTTCACAATATTACTGTTTAACTGTATATTTGATCAAATAAACGCAACCTCGGTGAGCATAAGAGACTTCTTTTAAAAACATTTAAACGGTAGTGTATCTTTGGCATAACCTGCGCTAATGAATTATGCACGACAACACCAGAAATTAGTGTTAATAAGTCAATGTAAAATCAGCATGTTAATTTTTTTAAGTATACATACATTCAGATTTATAATTATGCAATTCAATAATGAACTTCACATGAACTACCCTACTTTTTGCTGATAGTTTGGCAGTGTTGGAGTTTGAACACCTCCAGGATTCTCTCTAGTGTTGAGCGCTTTGCATTGCAGGACCACGGGGATTTGTCAGTTATATATGCATTGTGCTGGTTTAGTGAATTAGCAGCAGCACCCACTTCATTTTCTCAATGAAGAGCATCAGCGGCTGTGCGGGGGTGTTTTGTGGAGTATCTTATCTCTCTCGAGCAGCGCTGATAGCAGAACTGAGACTGAATCAATTCTTGTGGCTTTTCCCAGAAGTAGCCCACGACATCTGCCCTCCAGATAGAGAAGATACGGCTGGCCTACATTCACAAGCACACGCTAACACTCTTCTATGCAGTCTTTCAAGCATCTCTTTTACTTTTACTACGGGTTACGGATTTAAAATATACCCCTAACCAAAAGTATGATGGATATTTTCTCATGCACTGTTTGAGGAATGAGCGAGAGCCATGATGAGGAGACTCAGTCTTGTCCGCTTCTGACACTGCTAAATGTGTCAATCATGTGCTATGCAGATCAAGGGGAACAGCAGACACCACTGATGGGGGACAGCAAATAATCTGCTTTTCTGCCCAAAAAATACCCTTTCAAGTTTAATAATGAACAGATTAAGTATCAGATGAGCCTTTTAACACCTCTAAATTCACAGATTAATTCAGATAAGGATCTTATTTTTAACCCGCTTGATATTTTGTATAACACATGTGCACCTAAAATCCCCCCAAAACTAAATAATCATGTGTAATCTGCGAGAAAGTGAAGTTTAAGAGTTTGCTTCTATAGTCAGTCGGATTTAAAGTGTTTACTGGAACTGTATTTAAATGACTCTGGTGACATCTAGTGGAAAAGTAGGGAAACTTGTTTGTCTGTGTCCAGTAATGCAGTGCTGTAAGTCTTTCTGCCCGGTTTTTTTTTTTTTTTTAATAAAGTCTCATATAAGTGAGGAAATTATGAGAATATTTCTAAATAATTTACTGATATGCTCTCTTCTTCTCTTGCAGACACAATGGTCCTTGTTTTTTTCATAACAGAAGCTCCACAAGACGCCTCCAATTCAACAGAGACCAATGACATTGGTAAGTGCTCATCATTTATAGTTGATAATACACTCTAAAAAATGCTGGGTTGTTTTAACCCAATGTTGGGTCAAATATGGACAAACCCAAACTTTGGATCAAAAATGAAAAATAGGTGGATGTAGGTGTATGTTGGTGAGAGAATTTGTGTATGAATGTGGTGTGTAATGAATTAATATGTGTATTTGCAATGTTGTTATTTATTATTTTTGTTTTTTGTTTACGTTTTGTTTTTGGTACTCTGTTTGTGTGTTTATAGGACCCTCTTGAAAATGAGATGTTGCATCTCAAGAGGCTATCCTTCAATAAATTAAAATAAAAATAAAATTTTAAAAAATGCTATTTAAAAATGTAACCCAATGGCTGGGTTTGTCCATATTTGAAGCAAAATTGGGTTAAAACAACCCAGCATTTTTTTGGAGTGTATTAATAATAAAATGAGCATTAGTGTTTTTTTCTCTCCAAATTCTTCCAATACTAAATGCAGAGTATCACATTTAACATACACACGAAATACTTTATTCAGCAATTTTTTCATCACCGAAGATACATTTAAATAAATAAAAAATACCTTTAGAATGTCTTATATAAGCTGTATATGGTATTATTTTGCACTCAAATGATCCATCATTGTTTTATTGTCTGTTGTACTTTTGTTTTCCATTAATTTTGGCATTTGTAAGAGTCACTGGCTTGATGTGTGAAAACAGGATCCTGTGATACAGCGGTTTCACTCAAGGTGGCGCTAGATGATGTCACCTTATTCAAACACACTGTATAAAAAGTTGCTGCCGTAAATTCAGTACAACCAACTTGGATGTTTAAGTAATTACAACTTATATTACATTAACTGACTTAAAAAATGGGTTTAAACTTGTATAACTTAAAAAAGTTAAAGCAATGTAAAAACATGTGGGCTTAACTTATTGATTATATAATTTTTACAGTGCATAAAAAACATTTAAACAAATTGAAGGGGGGCTCTTGCAAATTAAAAAAATATTTTTTGCTGCAAATTTGTTCTTGTAGCTCAATAAAAGAGGTTCCATATCGAACCGGTTTTTAATATATAATGCCCAGAATGCATTGTTTTTTTACAGTAAATTACAGTTTTAATGAAACACAGTATGTTACTGTCAGAATGATTATTATTTACAGCATATCTAATTTTATGTATTGATGCTATTTTAAATTTGAGACATTTTCAGACCTGGAAAATTGGGATTTCTTTTTTTTTGGATTGCAACCTCTTAAATATAACCTTAAATATAAAATATAACCTCAACCTTTAAAATATAAAATGATGGCAACATGTAGGCATTTCTCACAAATAAGTGTAAAAGTGTTGTAAACTCAATGCTCAGTGGTCAAAATATTAACCAACCAATACTGTAACCAACAATACTGTAACCATTTCTTGTTATTTACACAGTAAAAAACGCAGTGTCAAATTAACACTTAAAGTGTTAATTTTAACACTACTCCGGATCATATATGGTCCCAATCTATCTAGAGTAAAAAGTACACCGTTTGTAGTGTTGAATTTACAGTGTTAATATAGCACCTTACAGTGTAGAAAAATTACACTTCGAGTGTAAAGTGTTACACTTAAATTGTTGTTTAAGTTTTACACTAGGGGTTTTTAACACCCCTGGTGTTGATTTAATTCCATTGGATTTACACTATTGGATTACACTATAAGTGTTATTTATAAAGTATTCTGTTCAGTGCAAAAACTATTTACACTATTATATAGTGTTAATGTACAAGATAAAATCAAGAGTCTTCAGACAGATGTATAAATCCAAAGTTTATTAAACAAATAGGCAAAGTGGCTCCTTTATAACATATGCCAGATGTGTAAAGGTCAAATTATCACATTCATGAGGAGTTGCAAGAAAAGAAAAAAGTCAATAAAAAACATAAAATCATGTTAATTTGCCTAGACATGAACAAATATGACAGGTAGATTTGAACAAGATTGCAGAAAACTACTTGTCGACAGTTGTGTAACATCCATGAATGCAGTTCCTCTTTGTCCCACAGCGACCAGGAAGTAGTATTTGAGTTTATTGCCATATCAGCATCACAGGCCGCGAGCAGGTATGCTGTGTGGTTTTTTCAATGCAGTCAAGGTGGTCTTGTATGCTGGTCCCTGTCAAAGACAAAAATAACACTCAGTCAGCTCTTCAATTGGCCGTCTTTATATTCGTTTTCCACAATACAATCAACACAAATGGCAATATTTTGAGGCAGACGATAGGCAGTGTGACAGAAATGTCCAAATTTACCTTTTTGGAGACGACAAGGTGTTGTTCAGCTTGATATGAGGATATCTTTCCAGGTCTCTTGCAGGAGACGAACTGATGCAAGATCGCTGCCCCATTCTAAATAACACGTGAAAACTTCAGCAAAATGCAATCATGCATGAACGCGTATAGATAATCTTATTCTGAACTATAGTCTAACCTGAATCATCAGTTTCATCATCTTTCACAGCAGATTCTGCAGAGTCAATCAGGTCCTTGAAGGTCTTGGGAGAAGCCTTTCCAGGAACTTAGCGGAGGTCTTCTGACCAAAAATCAAAACAAAAACAATCAAACAGTTACATAGCATAATGACAACCATATCTCTCTCAGGAACAATTCTGTTCAGATGATTGTGTAGTCACAGAGTAGCACCGTTCACACCTGGCATTAACATTCATCTTGCACAAGCGAACAACTCAAAATACAGGTGTAAACGCACCCAAGAAGCATTGAGATTCGATTGTTCTGATGAGGTCTAGGCCACATTTTTTTTATTAAAGGGATAGTTCACCCAAAAATTTTAATTCAGTAATTTACTGACCCTCATGTCGTTCCAAACCCGCAAGACTTTCTTTAGTCTTTGAAACACAAATGAAGATATTTTTGATGAAATCTGACAGCTTTCTTTGCCTCCATTGACAGCTACACAACTACCACTTTGACAGTTCAAAAAGTTAACAAAGAAATCTTAAAACTAATCCATGAACCAAGCAGTTTAGTCCACATTTTCTTTTTCTTCTGTTTATGTTGGTTGATTCATGTTTATATGTGAATAAAAGTCTAAATTCAATCTATTCATCACAAAGCGATCAAGTCTCTTCAGAAAATTTGGACTAAACGGCTCAATTCATATGGGTTCGTTTTATGATCTCTTTATGAACTTTTTGAAGCGTCAAAGTGGTAGTTGCGTGGAGTATTCTTGATATATTTATTTGAGTTTCGAAGATGAACAAAAGTCTTTTCGGGTTTGGAATGACATGAGGGTGAGAAATTACAACAATTTTACACTTGTGTGTCAACTAACCCTTTAACTTTTTGCAGTTTAATATCTTGAATTAACACAATGACATAGTGATTGATGTGTCATCATGAATTATGACAATCAAGATACATCAATCACCCAAGACACATGTACATTTCAGGTCTGAACAAAGGCATTGTGTGGTTGCCCAGTTAGGTTTAAATGTTTCATGTTGATTCGTCATGTATTAAAATGTGTACTGCACATAGAATAAAATAATGACACTCACGATTCTGGATTCATCTTCAGCTTTGTTGCTTTCGTCTTCATTTCTGTTGCTTGGTTTTTGTAGCAATCTCATGAGGAGAGCTTCCTTCACTTGACACTGGAGGGTTCTGGGCCAAATCTATTGAAAAAGGATTTGAAAAAAATATGTCAGTTGAGGCTAATATTTCCAAAATTCAGTAATGCAATACAATTTAAATTGGGGCTGTAAATAAGGTAAACATAATTGTGATTACCCTTAATTTCGATTATGCTGAGAGCTGTCTATAAAGCATGGGTGTAAAATTATTTATATTCAAAATATGCATTTAATCTGATTATTGAATACATTTATATAAGTTAAATGAGTAATAAGGCATCTTAAATTTAACTTGATTTTAATACGCATTTAGAATTTATTTTACCCATAATTTTTTTATGGTATTTATAATGTGAACAGAACATACAGATTCATATTAATAAAATGCAGACAGATAAATAGTTAGGACATAATTTATCCAAAAATAACATGCAGTATGAATTGATAAAGACTGATTTCAAGCTAAAGTACCTGTATGCTCTGCCAGTGCATACGCAAATGTTACCTGTAAACTGAATTGGAAGACAGATGGATTTACAGATTAGCTTTAATGCACTTTCACAATGTAAAAAATAAAAAACTTGATGGTAAGTTACGTTTGTGTCTTGACGCAGATATGACGACATGATATTCAGTGCTAAGAAACAAACATACAGATATGTAATTCTCACTTAAACATAGGGCGAATAAAACGTTTTTAAACGCTCCCCCACCTCAGTCTACAAAAAAGTGCTTTTGTTGTTTGCACTGCGCGCTAATTTACAAGATACTTAATCGAGCTGTAAATAATGCGCATGCGTCACAAAAACGGAATTGTTAACGCGTTCATGTATAACACAGCCACTTTTATACACACAAAACGAATATAAACTTACCATTTGAAGAATTATCTCATCTGCGCAGAAAAAAAGAAGCCCAAATGCAGCTGCTGTTTCAGACCTCCTCATCAACTTTAGTGCCAGGCTTGTCGTAAGACCGGTTGAGGCCTCGGCGCGACTGGAGGCGGGAAGGCTTTCATGAAGGCTGTCAACAAACCAAAATGAAATGAGCTAAAAATATATTTGTAATACAAAAATAATTTATAATACAAATGTATTTTAAACGTTAAATCACCTTCATCCAGGAAATCAAATTGTCATGAGAAACCGTCACATTCTTCTGTAACGTTACTCTGCATCTCATGAACTTGACGAGCTTCCTTAATCCTGACAAAAACGCGCAGTTTATCATTTCTAAATGTGTTCACCACCATATTTTACCAAAAATGTTAACAAGTGTATTTACTTTTTTATTTTAGAAAGAAAAAAGCAATTCAACCTACCGTCTCGGTCGCATGAAGATAAAATGGCGTCGTCGTCCTTCGAGACAGCAGTCATCGAGGGGCGGAGTCAATACAATTCGGCGCCTTTTTGTTTTTGCACTTTCAGTGTAAAAATAAAATTACACTTGTAACTACACTGAAGAGGAGTGTTTTTTAACATTGTTGATTGTTAATTTAACTCTTTGGGAATTAATAACTTTTAACACTGCAATTTTTACACTGCCGATTTTACTGTGTAGCAGCGAGATGAAATGTGAATCCTCCCAGGTTGCTGTCATACTTTAAGCATTACGTAAGCATTAGTGTGTATTTGTGTTAAATCTGCGGTGGATTACGCAGACTGCTGGAGTAAAGTGCTGATCGCAGGGTTTAGCGAGTGATTCTTGTCAAACCTGCTGTTAAATGAATGAGCGATGCTTATCCCCGCAGTCAAAACAGCTCCAGCCTCTCTATTAAATCACTAATAATGCCTTAGCTTGACTGGCTGCCATACCTCACTTAAACGCTAAGTGTGTCTGTTCCGGCTCCAGCGGCTCAGTTTCCTGTTCTTTTGTTCACTGTGGGTTTAACTGCCTCTCCTTCTTCCTTTAGACCCGTACAACACACACATCCTGCCCATACTGCTGGGGCTGTCCGTCTTGCTGCTTTTTCTAGGCTTGCTGACCTGGTTTTGCCACAGGTATGGCACACTACACAAACACTGGGTTAAAAACTGTGAGTCTGTCATGCTCACAAGCTCCGCCCCCTCTCTGATTAAGGGCAGGGCCAGGAACTGAGACATGCTGTCACACATCTATTTATTCATACATAGAAGTAAAGCCTCATATTTTCGCATGGTTCTAGCAGTAGAGAGTGTGTTGTGTAGCGTGTGTCCGTGGAGAAACAGCACCTCTGATGAAAAAGAGCCCGAGTTTTCGTTGGTGAGACAAACTTGAAGACCTAGGATTGTGATGTATATCATCTTTTCCTGATACGTTTAACCCTCCTTTTCTTTTCTGTTTGTCTTTCAGGTTGAAAAACCAGAGGAAAGCTGTCATCACAGCCGTCGACAAGAAAGTACCAAATGGCATCCTGGAAGAGCAAGGTACACGGTTTCTTATTCTGCTCTGCGTCTGAATCGCTCCGCTGTTTAAGATTGGATAAAAGTAACTGGTTGAAGTGAGACGTCTTGGCAAGTCTTTCACTTCATCAAACGTGCTGCATTCGGCTTCCTGTTGCCTCAAGATGTAATGTGCCTCTCGAAGAGAGCAGGACGTGAGCGTGTCCGTGAGCTAAACGTGTTACTTGCGTTATTCTATCCTGAACGACTCTGCATTATAATAATACATATAGAAATATGATGCTGATTTTTGAGAAATGTTGTCATCTGCATCCACAGTGTTTACAATGAAACACCAAACCATTGATATTTTTTTACTTTTATTTAGGATAACACATTATTTCACAAACTTGTGTTTTCACGGCTTAATTCTTTACTAAATCTGAACTATTTTAATAACAATTTTGAAAGTTTACATAAAAATGTGACTTTTTAAACTGAACTTTCAGGCAAGACTTTGTCAGCCAACAGCTTCACTCTAAAAAATGCTGGGTTGTTTTAACCCAATTTTGGGTCAAATATGGACAAACCCAGCCATTGGGATTCATTTTTAAATTGCATTTTTGATCCATGTTTGGGTTTGTCCATATTTGACCTTGGGTTAAAAAACAACCCAGCATTTTTTTAGAGTGTAAATTTGTCATCTTGCACTTTTTCTTTTCTAGTTTAATATTAGTGAGCAAATATTAAACTATGGATCGTTAAACATGGTTAGCATTGGCTAAACTCTGTGTATTGAATTTTTGGTTACACTTAATTTTACAGTGTCATTGTTACATATGTTACATGTAGTTACTATAGTAATAACTGTAAATTATGCATAATTACACGCAACTAACCCTCAACCAAACCAAACCCTAATCCTAACCCTATAGCAAGTACATGAAGTTTCTTAATTTTACGCAGTACTTAAATGTATAATTTCTTTGTAAAAGAGACACTTTAAAATAGTGTAACCAAATGATGTATGTTTTGTTTCATGGATACAGCGATGTACATGGCAACATGATGCTGTTTGTGGCTCCATTATCAATATTTCCTCAAAAATATTCAAACATGACTGAAACGATGTGAAAGAGGAAGCAGGTTCTTTTTTAAACATGTTCCTGTTTGCTTTTATTAGAGTTCGGATGTTTGACACAAAAGCTGTGGCTCATGGTTAGCCATAGCTAAGATAACTCACAAAGTGGTCTCTATAAGACTAGATTGTGTTTCTTAGACAGCAATCAATGAGATTAGTCACTATATTAATCCATTATAATGAATGGATTTAGTCTCCAGAATCTCAGATTGTTATCTCCTCACAATCTCCTTCTGAACATCTAGGATTATCCTGACGGAAATCTCTCTCAAAGAATATTCCGGTAAACCAAGATGAGGAGCGACAAGCTCCATACATGCAGGGAAAGTTGACTGTGTTCAATCCAGTTGGCATATTAACATTTCTATCTGAGAGATAGTTTCAGTGTTCAGAGGAGAACGTCACACTCGTGTAAAGGATGTGGTTTACAAACTTTCTCTTTGATGTGCACTACCGTTCAATAGTTGGATTAAAAAAATGCAGTGAAAACGGAAAAATGTTTACTTTATGAATGTGTGTTAATTTATTCCTGTGATCAAAGCTGAATTTTCAGCATCATTACTCCAGTCTTCAATGTCTCATGATCCTTCAGAAATCAGTATAATATGATGATCTGCTGCTCAATAAATATTTTTGATTATTATTATATTATTATATTATTGTCGCTTATACTTTTGTGGAAATCGTGATACTTTGTTTAGGGTTCTTTGATAAATATTAGAAAGTACTTATTTGAAACATAAATCTTATGTAACATTATATATTTCATCACTGTCACTTTTAATAGATTTAGTGCATCTTTACTGAATACAAGTATTAATACCTATAAAAAAAATGAATCTTTCTGACCCAAAACCTTTAAACGGTAGTGTTAAAGTCTGCAAACATGCTCTTTTTTTAAATACAGAAAACACTTACTATTGCTCGTACTTACAATTATGTTACTTGAAACCCAAACCAGAGACCAGAAAATCATAGAGACTGGTGAACTCTTTTGATTTGAGTCAGTTGGAAACCACACAGAACTCCATAGCAGCAACACAGATGGTTTCACCATTATTTATTTATTTATTTATTTATTTATTTATTCATTTTTAAGTTTAAATGCTACAGTACACCTGAGTAACACCGGCCATTATGTGTGTGTTTGTATGTGTGTTGTATAGAGGAATATATAGATGTGGATGTTGAGGATGATGAGGATAAGGATGATAAGGATGATGATGATGAGGATGGTCTTGGCTGGCCGTCAAAAGGTCAGGTATATGTTGTGTCTCATGAACAGGCATGGACGTCTAAACTAATATCTCACCCTCTATAACCTCTAAACCAATGGTTGTGGGCTTCTTTTGGTGCTACAAGGGTCACTTGCATTTATGAAGCATATATGCATAATATGCTTTGAATATGCCTGTTTCTTTTACAAAGGCATGCTGATAGCTTTCCTGAAAAATAAAAATATGGTGTTAAGGCCGGTTCACAGAACGGGTTTTTGCTGTTAAAAATGTCGTTGGGGCAAAAAAAGAAAAGAAAAAAAAAGTGATGTGGTTTTTAATAGTTGAATTTCTTGTGACTTGAGCGCCGAGTTTTTAGAATGGCGTGTCATGTGCAAGATGCTGCAAATAACCGCGCGACGCGTGCGCATCGGCTAAAGACGTCCGTCTAGCGTGTGTTTGCATTGAAAAACAATGGAAAAGTAGTGCGGTGTGTGTATGGAAAAACGCGTTCTGTGTGAACGGCCCCTTAGCATGTTTTCCTGGGTGACAAAACTGTTTGACATGATATTTTTTGAATAAAAAAGTATTTTAACAGTGTCCTGTTATATATTTAGTTGGGACAATTTTGTTGTGTCTAAATTATTGAATTTAAAAATAGAGATCTAAACATAGATAATGTTTTACTGGCAGTCTACCTTAACATGAAACCCAATCACGATTGATGATACTGACCAAATCTATGTATACACACCTTACCTGGATGTGCAACACACACACACACACACACACACACACACACACACACACACACACACACACACACACACACACACACACACACACCCACACCCACACACACACACACACACACACACACACACACACACACGATGAAAGACCGCAAAAAAAGGTCAGGAAATGTGCTGTCCTGAAATAGCAATCAAAGCGTTAACGTTTCTATACAGCAGTTCTATAAACAAAGGTATATGCATGAATAGGTATGCAAACAGTGCAACGCCACCTGTCAATCAACTTGCATGTGTGTGTGTGTGTGTCAGTTGGTGAGGTGATTGTATTTTTTGCACATATAGTTTAAACCGTGAAGTAAATGTCTATTGAATTCACATAAAATGAACATCTCCTAAAGATTGATTACTTTTCAAGTGATTGTCTATAACATTATTTGACCGTGTTCCTCTACAGAGCAACAGACGGTGGTCTTACTGCCAAGATCCCCTTCCACATCCAAAACTTATTTCCCCATCCCAGTAGACAACTTGGAAGAAGAGTATCGGATACGCTCGGCCGATGATGGGAAGCTCTTCCGGGAAGAGTATAGTGTGAGTTTTTTATTTTTTTGTGTGTGTGCATGTAAAGATTATATTTTAAAAGAATATTGATCATGGTTAGATATGTCAAAAATACAATAATATTGTCAAGAAAAAACACTTTAGTAGCTTTAATAAAGCTTTAAAAACAAAAACAGCCTATTTTACTGGCCTGCATCTCAACAGCATCAATCAGTTTTACCGGTAATATTTTATAATGATGCAGTGAAGACAATGCTAGTTATTTAATTGAGAAATCATTGAAAATAGAATGTAATTATTTTAACATTTCATGTCATATTTATTAATTTATTGTAGTAGCATGTTTCATAGCATATTAGTTTTGAGATTTGTGAAATTTCATTTTATTGGTAATTTGGTTTTAATTACAGTATTTCAAAATAACCTGAAAATTGCAACACTAAACAAAACTAGACCCCATCTGCTCATCATGGTTGTTAACACTGATTACATCACTCGTGTTGCTGAAAGTTCATGTTTGTGTGAGTTTAGCGGCAACACTCGGCAGAGAGATTGTTCTTTGGCTTGTGGCTCGTGAAGAAGCTGATGCTGCATTATCTGCTGTTATTAACAGAAACACTCCAGCGCATTCATGAGGATCAGCAAATATCCTTCCACATTTGCTGATGGCTCAACTGCTCTCATTTCCCACTGAGAATTACTGGAATTAAGATGTTCGGGAGTCATCGGGCATTGACTCATTCGAGAATGTCCCTCTCTCCTGCTTTTAGACGCATGATTCAAGATTCACTCCTCTCAAAGGCACATGATTTAGGAACACACTCAATGAACCATGTGAATTTTCTGTCCCATGGAAACCATGTTTATGCTCAACAATCTTAATGGCCACTTAAACTATTTAAGTTGGAATGGAAGTGGCTCTGCTGGTCAAACAATGGCCTATACATACAGGAACAAAGCGTCAGTAATATCATTCATTTTCAGCAATAACAAAATGACAAATTTGGTGGGAATTTGAACAGCATGATCAGGTTTACTCAAATACACAATTCTGTAAGAATGAGTGTGTTGGGTAACAATTCAAGTGCAATTTAGTTAAATGAAATCAAGTCATTTTTTTAAGTTTAATGACGGGTGGATATCTCAGGTGCATGATCCACAACAATACATTTGTGTAGAGACGAGAGTGCAATTTACACATAAAACACACGTTTCGCAGCATGTGCAAAGTACTTGGAGTGTCAGAATTATTTAAATTATAATACAGAAAGCTTACAGCATCCGTTATTTCCAAGACAGGCTGCCATCCAAGTCCAAAAAAAAAAGCTTTATTTAACACCGCATCCACGATCAGATGCGCTTAGGGTGGTATGGCCATTGGTTTAGTGTTGTTAACATGTTATTTTGTATTGTTGACAGTCAATACCAGGGGGTTCGAAGCAAGGAACGTGTGAGGAGGCCAATAAAGAAGAAAACAAGGAGAAGAACCGATATCCAAACATCTTACCATGTAAGAATTCTCTCTTTTTCTCTTTCATCTGTTTAAGTCACGTCAAGTCACATTTATTTATATAGCGCTTTACACAATACAGATTGTTTCAAAACAGCTTTACAGAGATAACAGGATGATTTAAGGATGCAGACAGAGTTCATCTCAGCTGTTAAAAGGCTTGAGTGAATATCTCTCTCTCTCTCTCTCTCTCTCTCTCTCTCTCTCTCTCTCTCTCTCTCTCTCTCTCTCTCTCTCTCTCTCTCTCTGTCCATCTCTCTCCATCTCTCTCCATCTCCTAACATGGCCACACATTACAGTCTTGGTCGATTAGATGGCAAGCAAACAATCCGTTCTCATAGTCAATGTGTGAAATGGACAGGAATAGAGATCTGAGTGATTATCACCCCCGTATATCTCATTTCTTGTGATATCACACTGAGGTTTTGCCCTAATGCTGCTGCCACCCTCACACGTCTAATCTCAACTTCTCCAAATACAGCATTGATCACTTTCAGTTCCTTATGCCCGCATCCATGTCATTTCACTCTTTTACTTTTATTTTTTTAAATCTTTTGTCTTGTAAATTTGCTGTTTGCTAAATCTCAAACTCACAGAGGGCCTGAGAAGGAGCAATCAAATGTGTGTCTATGTTTAGAAATAAACAAAAACATTTTTGTCTTCCCTGTTATCCAGATGATCATTCCAGAGTGATTTTAACACCGACCGATGGCGTCCCATGTTCAGATTATGTCAATGCATCATATATTGACGTAAGTGATTTGCCATGCAGTAAAATGCATCAATGCACTGCGATCAAGTTGACAAAGAAATCGAGTGATGCAGTCGAGACGTCAAAACCAGGAGACCTGTACCCTGGAGAATATACTATGGGTTTTTATTAAGGTTTTTTTCAGTTTATGAGTAAAATAATGACTGTGGTAAACAAAAGTTGACAATACTGTGACATTTTGCTCTACAATGTAAATTACAAACACCCACATTGCTGTAATAAGTAAACATATACTCCACACACACTCCCACACTCCAAATGTTAGCAACTTGTAGAACAAAACATCCAAAAAAAGTATCGTCAAGTTATGTTTACTACCACAGACCTTATTTTACTTTTAAAATGAAAAGCGCCATTATAAAACATGATAACGCCTGCAGTCTTCTATTGTCAGAATTGTTTCATTTTATTTCATTGTTTGAACATGCATTTCTTGTTCAAAATGCAATTCTTGAGCATGAGAAACAATGAACATTTTTGAAAATATATATTTTTTAATTATGTTGCAAATGATGATGCATTGCATCGTTTAGTAAAGAACTATTATCAAATTGTTATCGGAGCAAAATATTTTTTGGTAACAGTTTACTTAAAGCCTTTATATATAGTGCATTATAAAATTATTTTTAATCCATCAATAATGCACATTATAATGCATATTAATAATTATAACCACATTATAATACTATATATTCATTGTTACACCTTTAGAAAGTATAATGCATTAAAACACATGTCAAGCGACTGATTTCAGAATCTGCAAATATTATAATGCATTTTACAATTATTTATGACAAACATTATGAATATACTACATTATACATAAAAGGCTTCAAGTAAAGTCTTACCAATTTTTTTCATAAAACAGCATGATTTCATAAGTCAAAAAAGTGTTAAAGTTATTTTTTAAATCTTGGTTTCATAACCTGTTTCCTCAGGGCTATAAAGATAAGAATAAGTTCATTGCCGCACAAGGTGAGCGCATCTAAATATAAAAATAATATTTGGTGAGCAGTCACACTCTCGGTGTGTGTGGTTTCAGTACCAACAGTCTGACGTAATTAAACTCTTGTTTCAGGTCCGAAACAAGACACGGCTGCAGATTTCTGGAGAATGATATGGGAACAGAAATCAGCCACTATTGTAATGCTAACGAATCTGAAAGAGAGAAAAGAGGTGTGTATCCTTTTTTACAAGGGGGATTTCCTTGTTGGTCATCAGAGCTGTTAAATAGGATCATCTGTAAATAAATCTGATATCAGAAAGCAGCATGGAATTACATTTGCTGAATCGCAAGGCTTCGTATTGCTTAATGTAGCCATATATTAGTATTATATTACATATACATATACGTTTTTCCCCCTCGAGTCGATGTGCACATACAGTACTTATGCCAAATTGCATAAAAAGTCATCTGAATGTGAATCAAGTTTGAATAAATCTATTTGATATTAGTTTGCTTTTTATAAAGCTAGTTTGTTGATCATCACTGAGCGTCTTCATCTCGATGGCCTCTGATCTTCAGGTGTCACATGACCTCTCCTCTCCATCACGAATCAATGAGACACAGAACGGAGAGGAGATTAAAATCAGCTTTGAGTAGGGCTTGGAATCGATGATTTTAATAACGGCTGATAAAGCTCTCTCTGGCTTTAACCTAATTAGTCTGCAAACTCTCATTAAGAGAGATTTATCGTGCGCTCTCGGCTGGATAATGCTGATTGACAGACGGCTGTTTTAAGAGCTCAGATTAGCATCATGGTGTCTTAAAAGTCACCTTTACTACTCTAATGCACTTCCAGCTGTTCGGTGGCCGTGTTAGACAGATTTACTCGACAGGATTGGCATGTAATGCGTTTATGTTTATCTACAGAACTACATGTTTTGACCTTGTGACGTGCTCTCGCTTTTATAGCGATTCGAAGATAACTTTTATGGTTTTCTTGCCTTTTGTTTGTATTTTGAGTGACTTATGAACTTTTATTAATAGTATTAATTGACTATGTTGCATTACTATATTAGTTCATGTACATTCAAACAGTAAAGAAGAAATAAACCTAAATAATGGTAGCTGTATTAGCAGTTAAATTTGTACAGGTTAGCAACATTTTTGTTAACTTTACATATTTATTTATACATTTATTTATTATTAAATGTAATTATTTAGAATTAAATTTATTTAGTTTACAATTAATACATATATATTTATTTTAATAATGATAAAATTAAAAAAGAAAGAACAAAACTAAAATGACTATATTCGCTTTATTTTGTATTAAGAAAATGCAGCTGAGCAGCATTTTTATTAACTATTTTGTATTTATTATTTATATACGTATTTAGTAAAAGGAAGAAGAATGTTAAATAAAAATAAAGAAATAAACTAAAATAATGGTAACTATATTAGCAGCATTTTTGTTAACTTATTTTTTATTTGTAAATTCATTCATTTATTATTAAATGTTTTCATTTATAATTACATTTATTTAATACAAGTAAGAAACATGTTTATTTTAATTGTATATTTTTTTACTATGAAAGCAAATGCAGGTTAGCAGCATTTTAATTCATTTGTTTTTATTTATTTATTATTTATTAGTACATAAAATATTGAATACAAAGATATTAAGAAAAAATATAAAATAATGGTAACTATATTAGCAGCTATATTTTTAACATTTATTTATAATTGTCACAATTGTTTATTATGGACTTTTAGTTTGCATTTCATCAGTTCCTGCTTTCCTTTGTTACCACGGTGACTGTCGTTATGACTTTGTTGGGTTAAATAAATAAGCTAAAAATAATGGTAACTATATGATTATGTAATTGTAAATGCACTGTTTGTCTCTGTAGGATAAGTGTTATCAGTATTGGCCCGATCAGGGATGCTGGACGTACGGTAACGTGCGTGTTGCTGTGGAAGACTTTACTGTACTGGTGGACTACACAATACGCAAATTCTGTGTGCAATATGTAAGTCTGAATACACTGAAGTCATCTTCATGCAAGCTGTAGATGAAATGTCTCTTGCTATTATGCATAAATATTTCTGAATATTGTTCTTGCACTTATTCTGTGAGCATGTAGCCACAGAGTTTTTCCCTGAGTTTATTCTACACCGCATGATGTGTTTGTGACTTATGAAGAGTTTGGTTTGTTGAAGTGCGTGTATATACGTGTCTGTGTGTGTGTGTGTGTGTGTGTGTGAGCACAGCAGGCCAGCGACGGCACCAAAACTCCCCGTCAGGTCACGCAGCTTCACTTCACCAGCTGGCCTGACTTCGGCGTTCCCTTCTCGCCCATCGGCATGCTCAAGTTCCTGAAGAAGGTGAAGCAGGTTAACCCCTCGTACGCCGGGCCCATCGTGGTGCACTGCAGGTGCGTCTCGACTCTCTTAACTTAATATCAGGCGAGAACTAAAGCTGTAGAGTCACACTTCATGATCATTTAGGTGTGAAGTGTGACCAGTTTTGGTCTGCAACCTAAGATTCTCGTATTCTCGGTTTTATAATGATCAGCTCAACTTTCGTGTCACTATTTTTTGCCTTTACTTTGTAAACTTTTGAGCGATACTCAATACATTACTATACAAGTTCATGCACATACAAAATAGCTTATTTTCAGAAATGTTCGTTTAAATGTGCAATACTAATATGTTAAACAATGCTTCATTACTTGTTAATAAATCAATAATATATATGGGGTGGGATTAAATAGGTTTTTTTTTCTTTCTTCCCACTCCTTTTCGAATATGCAATGGAGATTGACATTGATAAAAAATAAAATAAAAAGTATTTGCCTGTAACTATTGTTAATTATTATTATTTTTTATGTTTAACTTGATTTGATTTGTATACTTGATTTCATTTTCTTGTCGGATGTTCTTTTTGCATGAATTCGAAATAAATAAATATGAATCATTAATCTAATGAAAAAGTGATATAATACTATATTTGTATTCAAAGCGATGGCAGGTTAGCTGCAGACAATGATTATAGAAAATAAAATAAGAAATTATATAATGATTTATAACATAATTTTCATTAATTGTTTTTAATGTAGGGAAATCATTTAACAAATATCATGAAAACTATTTAAACCATCACAATAAGTAAAACTTAGCATTGCGGCGGCAACATTTGCACGAGCAAAAACACTCACATTTACTTCAGAGCATGTTATAATATAGCTAATATTTTATATGTCAAATGTCATAAAGGTCAAAACAATTATATCTGATCAAAAAGCTTTATTTTCAAGATTTGATATTTTAGTTTCATCAAGAGCCCAAACTTCCTGATCTACATTGCCACACTTCTTACTTTTACAAAGTAACAATAACTTGCGGAATGAAAGTGCTCATTTGAATTTCAGCTTTCGGAAAAAGGACAAATTTTACATAACTTCCATCCACAGTAATAATTTTTAAGAACATGCAGACCCTTTTGCGTCAGTCATGCATGCATAATTAATCGGATCAGACAATGATAGACATTATTCAGAACAATTAGCATGTGATTTGAATTAGGTGAAGGAAGGTCTTTCTCACTGCTGATTGGTCATATTCATAAAGTGAATTCATGGAGGTCAATGCCTGGGTTTCATGACACAATGTCCCGTCTGTGCACTCATCATCAGTGTGTGTGTCATAGTCTTGACCCTCTGTCCTCATCCTGTGTCCTAAACAACCAAACGCAGCGTCAGCGATAATACAGAGCACTTCAGTTCCTGTGGAGCCCTTCTGAGGGTGTGTGCATCTTTGATCACTCATGCCCTCTAGTGTTCACATTAGAGTAAGGCGAGGGGAAAATATGTGTTGTTCCTGTGTTTGCAGATATTTTATTTCTCACTTGCAATTATTGTGAGTTTATTTGAAGTGAAGACTTTATGAAAGCTGTTTAATGGTGTCACACACACAAAAAAAAATTAGAACAAAAAAATAATTATACAAAATAATTGTCATGCAGGTTTAGCTATTTTTTTTTTAATGAAGTACACCTAATAACATGTTTGTGCATGTTTTGTTTTCAACATGATAAATAAATAAATAAAAATGTTATATTTATAAATACAATATGTTTTTATATGTCTTAATATATGCAATATATAAACATATGTTCTGATATAAAATTGTATTTTTATCCCTCAAGTTCATTGTTTTTTTTATTATTATTTATATTATATGAATTTATATAGTGAAAACTGGTCCCTGTATGATAGGTGTTTGGAAGAGTTGAAAAAGTATAAAATTTTACTTATTGCAGTATATTGCAGTATAAATGTATTTGCATTATATCATATAATATATAATGCATTATATCTTTTCATAAATAATTGTAACCAAAGGTAAAAGGCAAACTTGGTAAATTTGCAAATTTCTTGTCACATCCGGTTGTTTATCATGTTGTTTTAATGCATTATACGTTTTGCTCACTATTACACTAATGCTCACTCACAATAAGACCAGCAAAGTGAAGTATCTTGTTGGTTTGGTGAATAATGGCGTCTGTGCCGTGTCTCTGTCAGTGCTGGCGTGGGCAGGACAGGAACGTTCATCGTCATTGATGCCATGATTGACATGATGTACACAGAACAGAAAGTGGACGTCTCCGGCTTCGTGTCACGGATACGTGAGCAGAGATCACAGCTCATTCAGACAGATGTGAGTAACGCATGCCGTTGGTTTTTGCATAATTCTTCATCTACCTACTTCATTTTTTATTATCATTATAGAAAAAAAAAACAGGTGACTGAAGCAAGTGTATGTGTGTGTGTGTTGTAGTTGCAGTACGCATTCATCTATCAGGCTCTGCTGGAGTACTTCCTGTACGGGGACACAGAGCTGGACGTGTCTTCTCTGGAGGGACACCTGCAGAAACTCCACAACACCAATGCTCCGCTTGACCGCGTGGGCCTGGAGGAGGAGTTCAGGGTGAGGATATTTACTGACACTAGTGGTGTGTAGACATGTCTGACGTAAACATGGATGAGAAACCTGGCGGAAGTCGTGAAAGAAAATGCACTTTCGCTCTCTGACAGTAGATGGCGCTTTTGAACAGCAGAAATGCCCCCAGTAAACAAAACAGCTGCGCTACTTTCTGGCCACATACACACTGCAAAGTTTCAGGAGTGTCAACCGCACGTAACACGACTCGCGATGGACAGCATGGTAACCACAGCAAAGTTCTGGTGTCTCGCGTGTTTGGTTTCCGCTGATATTGACAACAGTAATATTACAGCGAGCAAAATACTTATGTTCTGCATGGTTTGCTTCACACACACAGAAGAGAGACACATCTCTGATGCGTTTCAATTCGTCATTAACAAAGTTGTTCAGTTCGTGCAGAAAACACTGGATAGAACTGCATAAAAAAAGTTAGTTCAGTTGTATAATGCGGTTGTCACTCACTGAAGTGTGTGTGCAGAACGGGATTAAGCACTAAAAGGTGAACTGACACCTGCAGTGTGTACGTGACTTACAGTACAGTAAATGTATTCAAACAGCCATTCATTTTGTATTTGCTGTGGTGTTTATCACAGCACCCAATACATAAATACTTAAAGACCTAATAGGCTATTTTCAAACATCTGTTTATATTTTTACGTCGATGTGGACTAAAACATGTCTTTGATTGATTGGGAATGTTCTGATCCTTTATCCTTATAGTTCTTTGGCACTTTAATCAGTTTGAAACGCGTTTAGTTTATATATTTTGTGTGTGTATTGTTTTATTGTATTACATTTCAGATTTATTTTCCATATAAGAACAAAAAGATATTAAACCTGTTAGCAGGACAACACTTCAATATTCAATATTGTGTTAATGCAATAAAACTGTAATAAAACTTCATAAATGACCGTGATATGAAAATTTGTTACCGTCGCATGCCTAGTTGATTGATTTTTTTGGGGGGGGGATTTCTGTTTTTTCAGAAACTGACGAACATGCGTATTATGAAGGAAAACATGAGGACGGGCAACCTGCCTGCCAACATGAAGAAAAACCGAGTCCTTCAGATCATTCCATGTGAGTTTATGATCTTCTGCACTCGTGAAGATCCAAAACCCTGAATGAATTATGCCAGCTAATCTTAAAGACAATGTTAAACAATAGTTGAAGAGGAACATATTTAATGTCTAAGAGTGTAATCTGAATGGACCTTCTTTCCATCTGTCAAATGCTTGTTGTTGTGCTGCTCAGCTTTGTTTATGAGGAAGTTAATCCGAAATCTCTCTTCCTTTTCCTGTTCTGCTTGTGCCTGTAGTTGTAATCGTGAGTCATGCAGTTCAAAACACAGCGTTTATGCTAGAGGTCAATCGGGACATTTATGTTTCATTTGATGTCTTTTCTCATTCTTTTTTTCAGATGATTTTAACCGAGTCATCCTATCGATGAAAAGAGGTCAGGAGTTCACCGATTATGTCAACGGATCTTTCATTGATGTAAGTGTTTAATGACTCTTTTCAAGTTTCAGAGGCTTCTCATGATGAAATGAACATTGTTTTCTTTCAACACAAGACCACGGATACTTGTTAAGAAAGTAAACGGGGACAATTTTAACGTTTTCATTAAAAAATTTCAGAAAGTTGACTTAGGGCTTGAGTTAGTATTTTGGTTAGTCTGTGACTGGGTCCAAAAATAACTTTTTGCCAATTTACCATCCACAAACATTTCTTATCAGCTGTATGTATTTAAAATCCTTTTTTTAATAAAATTATATTTTTGTTCTTATGACTAGCATTTTTTAGCTATTTTCCCTTTGGAAAAGCCAAATGGTAAAAAAAATTAACTATGCATCCTAGATAAACTTGTAATGGAAAACCTTCCACTGAGATAAAAGCTGTTGGAAAAGAGTCATGGGATGTTTTTTAAGTAGACATTTGTATTAAAAGATTAACATTGCGGTAAGTAAAGTTGTGAAATATTATTACGAATTAAAATAACTTTTCAATTTGAATATATTGTGATCAAAGCTGAATTTTCAGCATCATTACTCCAGTCGTCAGTGTCTAATATGAGGATTTTCTGCTCAAGAAACATTTCTGATTGTCATCAATGTTGAAAACAGTTCTTTTGTAACATTATAAATGTCTTTACTGTCACATTTAATCAAACGAATGCACCCTTGCTGAATAAAAGTATTATTTTATTGTGTCTCTTACATTAGTGAGGGTCAGACTGTTATTATAATTCGATTCAAGCTATGCATTATGTTGCATTTCCCAATAAACTGGCAAGTTACTGTTCTATTCACACACCAAGGCCAGTTTATATTTGTATTTTTGCTCCTGGTCTGTATTATTCGTATATATATATATATATATATATATATATATATATATATATATATATATATATATATATATATATATATATATATATATATATATATCTCATGTGTTTGTTTTCCAGGGGTACCGGCAGAAGGACTATTTCATCGCCACACAGGGTCCTCTGTCACACACGGTGGATGATTTCTGGAGGATGGTTTGGGAATGGAAGTGTCACTCAATCGTGATGCTAACAGAACTGCAGGAGAGAGATCAGGTACAAACACACACGTTACAAATCCAGTTGTGCAGACACTCTCACACAACTTTCCAAGAATAAATCCTGTCAGCTTTGTCATTTGGAGTGTGTGTGTTGCAGGACAAGTGTTTTCAGTACTGGCCTACTGAGGATTCAGTGACTTACGGGGACTTCACAGTGGAGATTAAAGGAGACACGCTGTGTGAGACGTTCAGTCTCAGAGATCTGGTCCTCACATACGGCCCGGTGAGCGCGCATTATGATCTGATTTGCATTGTAAATGCTAATATTGCATGCATTTCCGTTTGCATTTTTTGTAAGTTGCTTTGGTGTACCTTTGGAGTTAATGCGTGGTGGCCACTTGGATGAAATGTAATGCATGTTGGTGTGTATGTGTTTTCCTAACAGGAGAAACAGACACGTTTGGTTCGGCACTTTCATTTCCACGGCTGGCCAGAGATCGGAATCCCAGCCGAAGGAAAAGGGATGATCGACATCATCGCATCGGTGCAGAAACAACAGCAGCAGTCGGGCAACCACCCCATCGCCGTGCACTGCAGGTAAAACACACACTTTTAACTAGCAGTCTTAGTTCAGTTCACTTGGTTTGTTTGGTCCGGACCAAAGAACATTTAGTCCCGGTCCGCTTAGCGTTCACATTGGCATTTTGATACCGAACCGAAGGCATAGAGATATGTTCACAACCTGATTGGTCGTATTTTATTACGTACATTTTGTGACAGAACTAACAATGCTGTGTTTTGAGCTAAACGCGTTGTTGTATGTACTGTAGCTACATATGATGGTATTTTGACCAGCTGAGAACTCGTGAAGAGCTTAAAAAGTGTGTAAAGGAGTCAAAACAGCGTCAGGAATCCCTCCGTCACACACACACACACACACAGAGATCTGCTGTGAGGAGACGCAGTTCTGATGCCTGTACTGAACTGTGATGGGCAACATCACGACTATGATGAGAAAAAACAGATGTGCTTGAGCATTCTGTCCTTTTTAGGGTCACATCTTGTAACATTATGTCCTGTATTTGGTTCGTTAACATGTGTTTGGTCCGTGTTGTGTTCATATTTCAGTTGAACCGCACCAGAGTGTGTTTGGAAGTGTAACGAGACTCATCTTTACAGCGTCTCGGTCCACTTGTTTGGTGTAAGCAGGGTTCAGATGGCAGTGTTCACACTTAAGCCCCTTTCACACAGCGCGTTGATCCCGGGAAATTGCCAGAGTGCCTTCTGTGTGAACGCTATGTCCCTGGATCGATCCCGGGTTGGGGACCTAGTAACATTGCCGGGATCAGTCCCGGAACGCGCCCTGTGTGAACAAAAGTCAGGATCAATGTCGTAAGGGATGTGTCGTAGTGATGACGCACGTGCCATCGCGCGACTCTGTTGCTCTTAGAAGAAAGTTTGTGTTCGTCATCAACAAAGAAAGAACGAAAAAATTTCTGGAAACTGGAACAAAGCAGAGACCAGGAGCTCCTTACTATCCGCGCTGAAGCTGAGAGCGCTCGCCAGCTTTGTGGAACGGTACGCGTCTATGCAATGCGTTAGTGTGCATGTTTTCGACAGGTACGTTACTCGTCTCATCCTGACGTCACGTGTCTTTACTGGATCTTACCGGGATGTGTGTGAACGCACTCACAGATCCCGGAAAATCACTGGCAGTGTGAATGAACCAAAATCACTAACAGAGCAATCGCACCAGAGTTACTTTTAATCCAACCAAACATGCCAAGTGTGAACACACACTTAAAGAAGTCTCTCCATAGACTAGGGTTTCCCGAACCGTTTTGTCATCCGAACCCTTTTGACGTCAAATATTTTCTTGAAATACCCCCTGATATTATTTATCAACATGTTCTCATGTTTCCAGTTCACTAATGTCGGATTATGTCACAGGAATGCAATTTCGGTGTTTTCCAACCATAAAAGTAAGACTGCGTAAATCTGAGAAAAGTTGCCAATTGGCCGTTAACTTTTATGACAATGCATGTGGCACGTGATGTAAGTACGTTGTGAAGTTCGAGTGAGAAGTAATGTGTAACCAAACCTGTCGGCCTCTCCTGTGAGGAATGCCATGCAGTCCACCACGCTTCTACGCTACTACTCGCGCGAACATCACAATACACTTACGTCACGTCACAACGTCTCTCCTGTGAACGCTCGTATGACAGGAGACCTGAGGTTGCACTTTGTTTTACAGTATGTGTACTCGCATGTTCTTACACTGTACTTGCCTTTGAAAACACTGGGTAATATAAAGTAACTGCAGGGCTGTTCAACCAGCACTTTCCTAACTCGACTATGTCATGTCTTTTTGTTTGTGTGTGTGTGTGTGTTCTGCAGTGCCGGAGCGGGTCGGACCGGTACGTTTATCGCTCTCAGTAATATTCTGGAGCGAGTGAAAGCCGAGGGTTTGCTGGATGTGTTTCAGACTGTGAAAAGTTTACGAATGCAGCGGCCACACATGGTGCAGACAGTGGTCAGTTCAAACCTTCACACACTTCATATCCACTACACATTTACACAGCATAATACACACAGTAAACATAATTTCTGCTAGAATACTACAATAAAAATGTTTTTTTTAAAGGAACACTCCGACTTTTTGGGACTTTAGCCTATTCACCTTATCCCCCAGAGTTAGATAAGTCCTTTTTCATCTCCGTGCGTGCTATAAGTCTGTTTGACGCACCCACCGCTAGCCTAGCGAAGCACTGCTACTTGGGCGGAGTGATAACCGCAGCACCTGAGACGCGCCGTTGGTTTTGTTGACAGAAGAAACAACGGTGCGTCTCAGGTGCTGCGGTTATCACTCCGCCCTAAGTAGCAGTGCTTCGCCTTCAGAGAATATAGTTCCCAGTATTTATACGGTTAAAATATGTCTGTGTCTCATGTGACTTTGTTTTTTGTACACTCTGTGACTATACAAATCACAACATGTAAATAGGAAAATGTTTGCGTTATTTTGTCACTTATTTGGATTAGTATGCTAGCTGCAACCATTTACATCCAGTCTTTGTGCTAAGCTAGGCTAGCGGTGGGTGCGTCAAACAGACTTATAGCACACACGGAGATGAAAAAGGTATGTATGGACTTATCTAACTCTGGGGGATAAGGTGAATAGGCTAAAGTCCCAAAAAGTCGGAGTGTTCCTTTAAAATAGGCTCATTTTCCAACTCCCCTAGAGTTAAACGGTAAAATTTAAAAAAAAATTGAGAGAGATGCTAACGGTCTAATCAGATTCAATGATCTATGCTAAGCTATGCTAAAAGTGCTACCGCCAGACCCGGAGATCGGCTGAATAGATTAGAAAACGGTAAAAATGTTTAACTCTAGGGGAGTTGGAAAATGAGCCTATTTCCAAAAAAACTGGAGTGTTCCTTTAATTTGTGAATTGTATTATGCTTAATTCAAGTAATATATACTAATGAAATAATAATAATATAATTAGTAATATTGAAAAAATTGTAATGTCAATTTTATATGAATTGAATAATTAAGTTCATAAAATAAGTTCAATGATATACATTATTAGTATAAATAAATTGGTAATATTGATTAAATTAGTATGATTAATTTCACAACTATGATTAAAATAATCGTTTTATTGCCAATTCCAAAGTATGTGCAGTTTGGTATAAAGTAATATAAATGATTGACATAATAATATTAATTAATAAGTAATCGATTATATTATGATTCGTATTAAAATATTAAAAAGATTTACAAAATAGTATAAAAAAAATTAAAATAACAACTGACGTAACTTTCATATTTGATAACTATGATAGTAAATATCTGTCAGGGGTAATAACATGTTCTCAATATTTCTGAATGACCTGCTTGACCTCACTGCTCTCTCTCTCTGCCCGCAGGAACAGTATGACTTCTGCTACAGAGTGGTACAGGACTTTGTCGACATTTTCTCAGACTATGCCAATTTCAAATGATCTGATCTGCCTTAAATGTTTGAGTTTGATGCTTTTTTACACGTCAGTCGATCAGGATTTTACACCGCGACTGGAAGATAATTGCGCTCTATTTTGCTATGCACTTCTCCTCGATGTTACTAAATGACCATATCTATCTGTAATATACTAAGGCTACTAAAGTTTTAAAAACTGTACATTGTTCTGTCTCCTTTATAATATATTTAAATGGGTTATTTTATTTTGGTCTTAAATCATCTCTCTGATGATGGATCCATTCCAGTTGGGCTTCTGTTGTTATTGTAAGATAGTGTTTTGTCTGTTTGTTTGTTCGTTCAACTAATTATTTTGATTTTTTATTAAGCGATTGGTGTAGAATTTGTAAAGCTGTAGGTGATATGTATTTATGCACTGTTGCAGACAGGACATCCTGCGAGATAAAGCATGATTGTGAATGTTCCATGCCATTTTATTTATTAGATACAGAGTTGTTGTCTTACATTTTATGAAAGATATCATTGTCAAAAAGTTGTTTTATTCCTGTCTTTAACATTGTTCCCATCAGCCATTGCAAATGTGAACTTTTTTTTTAAATGTTTGTTTCAAAGCAGCAAATATATCACATTAAGAGAGCGAGTTTTACAGGATACTGCTACAGTATTATTGGTGAGAAAGGCACAACACACATTTCCATGGTTTAACATCAGCAAGAATTTATATTAGATATGATCTTGAAACAACAACTGTATGAGACTCATGACCTCTGACCTTAAACGTTTCCCTGAGAATGATGCTGAGAAAAACTGCACAGGTTTTTAAAGCACACACACACATCACCGATTGTTCGCCTTGCAGAAGGCCAAGGATTTACAAATACATGAACAAATGCATTATGAAATCACATCATTGTCCTGTGTCTTATTTTGTTGGGTTTATTAGCTAAATTAAGGGTTAATCCGCTTCACAAATGGCTAATCATACAAATAAATGCATATAAAATAATATAAATAGCTAAATAAAGGTTAAAAATAGTAACAAATATTTAAAAATAAATATATAATTAAAATGGCAAAATTGAGTATTAATTTGCTTTAAATTGGATAAAAAACAGCAAATATAATATAATAATTATTTGAATATGACACAAGGCTAAATACATGTTTAATCATCTTAAAATGTATATAATATTATAGTGTTTTTAATAAAGTAATCTGCTTTTAAATGGATAATAATAATAAACTTTTTAAAATAAAAATTGATAAATAATTTTAAGTTTAGTCAGCTTCAAAATATTTTGTATATATTAAAGTAAATCAAAATAAAAAAATGGCTTGGTCAACTTTAAAAAATGGTTAACAAATTAAAAGATGAATATATGAAGGTTTAATCAGCACACATTGAAAGATTTCAATTTCACAGCAAAGAAACATAACTGTTTATGAAAGGCAACAGAAACCTTTACTGCAAGAAATGATGCGAGGATGTAAATAAGTTTTAGTGAAATTACCAAGCAAACATCTTATGACTGCAATGCTTATTTCTGGGTAAGAATGGGATCATAAGTTTCGAAAACAATTTACTCTCATGGATTCATTAACTTAATTGAATAACTAAATTAATTCAATCACTTTTTATTCTTTGAATTAACTTCATAAAAGACAGTGGGCTATCTAAGGCAGTAATGTTGTAATGAACGACCCTCTCAGTAGACAGGATAATGTCATGCAAAATGAGTTTGCCTTTCTCCTCCTGAATGATGAATGTTCAGGTTTTGGACACAACAGGAAGTCCATCAAACAACCAGAGCAAACTTCCCAATCCCATCAACAAACCACAGCTACTGCCATCTAGTGGAGATGTTTGCTAGTTTGTTGTATTGCCATGAACACAGGACCTGTACTGTAAACACGTCCAGTATTACTTGTTTCACTCTGATATATGTATATTATTAATATTCATATATATATTTTTTTTTATATGATTCTATATTTGTATATGCCCAAACATACTATAGTGATGCCCAGATTTTTTTTTTATTCAATTAGTTCTATTATTTATCTTTAATGTATTTTTTCTTTTTCAATTAATTTTAAATATAAATTAATTATTAAAAAAGTAGACCAATTTGGCCGTTTTTTTAAATGTGTTTATAAATATACAATATTTTATAGAGATATATACAGAATGAAAGATTATGTAAAATAGCTATGCCCAAGATATTTGACGGAACTTGTGAAACATGAATCCCTAATAAAGATTCAGCATCTCTGTCGTTCAGTCGGTAGGTGTCGCTGTTGTGTTTATCAATCTGCTCGCGGTGGTGGAGGCCTAATGAGACTTCCGTGAAGAAATGGCTCCTCTGGTAAATACTGTTACACTGTTGAGTTTTATTTTACACAGACGTACAGATGCAGCAAAGTGCCATGGCATTGAATTCATGTTTTGACATCCTGGAACATTTCTGGTAAGTTATGCTTCCTGTTTGCTGTGTTCAGGTTGTTAGGAAGAAGTTTAGGGGGAAACCTAACTTTGACTTTCTCATTTAATGTAAAATCCACTTGGGGTTTAGAGTCCCCCCCCCCCACACACACACACATGTCCAGTACAATTACGTGGTCTTATTTACCAATACAGTGAGTACTTTTTTCTTTATTTATCGCTAAAGAATGGCGAAATGTGATAACATGCCCATGCCTCTTAATATGACAGCTTCAAATGTTATCTGATCTAATCCAAAAATACACACGGCAAACTAACATATTTTGTCCATAAAATACAATCAATAACTTTTTCATATAAAATAAAGGCAATTATTTTAATAATTAAAGTATAAACAATTTCTGACAACGAACACACTGCAAAACACAGCTATGCACACAGCATACTTCAACAATAATTATATTAATAATTTCTGAATTACTCTGAGTTTTTATTCACCTGTTAACCTGTTTCTCAATAAAATTAATCATTAATGTCATATAAAATCATAGTTCTAATGGCGGCTCACATTGTAAACAAGATTGGCGATTATTATAGAATTGAATAGAAAAAAATGTGTATCATTTTAAATAAACACTAAAAACAGAACTGATATTTACTTTTGCTATGGTTAAATAAATGTTCAGCGATGTCTTATGAATTTTGGCGCAATGTTTTCTTTATATAGGCTAGTGTTTATATGCCAACTAGTAAATACATTAAGTTTTGTAATGCTATCAATAGCATGTATGAAATCTTTTAAACCATGATGTATGTTTCAACTATCCCCATTCACCCCTGTCAATTGTGTTTATTCATCTGCTCATTTCTGTCTCGCTGGCCACTCCCTGTGCAAGCTAACATCATAAGTGTAGAGTTTAGAGATTGTTATGCAGTGAAAACCTCAGACTGACTGTTCAAATAAGACCTTCCCAATGAGATTGACTCCTGAGCACTTCAGTCCCTCCAGAGTCGTGCGCTCTTCACTTCCAATCCGGCTAAAGATACCAACTTTGGCTCTTACTTTTCTCAGCATGCCTTTGTCCAAAGTGCTTTAATAAATTCTAATTTCATACAAAAGAATAAGAAACTACAGGAGGTTAGAATGAAAATGTGGAATGGTTTCTGCCAAAGCCCAGTAGAGAGACTGTGCCCTAATAGAGCTGGGCATTAGGGGCCGAGCTCTGCCAACACGGCTCTCGGATGGGGCCGTGTGTTTAAATGCAGTTCAAAACAAATGAAGCCGTCTCTTAAGATGAGAGCGGATTTAATTTCCTAACAGAGCCAGGTAGTCGCCTGGAATGAATTATAAGGAAGGATTTATTGTTCATGTGCGTGTGATTATGCATATATATTGTGTCTAAATACATGCAGTGTTGTTTCATGACAAGCTCTCAAAAAAAATGTTAAACTAGCTCGTGCAAAAACCTTTATTCCCATTTGAGACAAAACCAACAAACAAATGTAAATCAATATAACGAATAGCAAGCTAAAATAGAAATTGCATGCAAGATTTTATTGTAAGAAAGGAAATGTCAGTGAACAAATTTGATTAATCATCCTGTTTTATTTATGCAAAACGAACACATCACAGATGTACAGTATGTTATTAACCTGTATAGTTCCTGCTTATCATGCATGCTGTCCGTTACTCTCCTTTTATCATATCATAATTCAGTTGCAAATGGTGGTACTTGGCTGTTATTTTCCCATAGGCTATGTGAGCTGTTAAGCTCCAAAAAGTAGTTCAAATGATTTTTGCAATATATTCTACAGTACGTCCTGTACAGTACAAGCCTGTGCTTTGGCCTCTGAAAAGTTGGAAATGTAATGCATGAATCAATGCAATTTGATGTCACGCTCTCTAAAAAGGACAAAAAGTTCCATTATGGAAAAAAAGCTAAATATGCCATGTTCACTTCCATTGGGAGTTATGCGGAATACACTTCTGTATTCTGTAAAACACGTCGCATCGCTTCCTGTTCAGGTATTTTTTATGTGCTTCGTTAAATAGTCATTTTGGTGCGAGCAAAGATGATCATAACTGATTTCGGTCGCATATGCAGATTGATATGTTTTTTTTTTCTTCTTCTCACTAACATTTAGATATTTAAATAGAATAAGATGCACAAATAAACTAGCTAGGTTAGCTGATTACCTTAAAAGCCCAAATATATCGTTGTCAGTTTGTTCTACCGTTATTACTTTCTCTGATAAGAGGATGCGATGCAATGAGACAATGGTTTTCTGTTTGTTCATGTGATTCGGCATAAAGCCTATTGTGTGTTTTTTTTCATTTATTTTATTTTTTTGAGCTAACCGAGTATCTTATCATTTTAGAATCTGGTTAACTTGTGTGGATTGCACACAAGTTAAATGGTTGCATGCATGCATTAGTTCTCGGTCTCTGGACTAGTGAGTTTATTTTTTTTATTTTTTTTGGTGAATTTAGAGAAACAACTTCTTGTAGAGGTGTGGAATTGCATTGGGATTCAGCATGTTATGTTAACAGTTACTTTTTATTGTTAGGTGTTTTTTACATTAATACATTAATTGGGCTGTTAAACGATTAATCGCGATTAATCGCATCCAAAATAAAAAAGTGTGTTTACATAATAAATGTGTGTTTGCTGTGCATTATTATTTTATATAAAATACACACACATGCTTGTATATATTTAAGAAATATTTGCATGTATATAGATTTATATATAATTTATATTATATATATATAACAAACTTTTATTTTGGATGCGATTAATCATGATTAATCGCGATTAATCATTTAACAGCCCTATTGATGATATAATTCCACTTTTAAACACACTTGCAAACTTCCCTAAGCACTTCCCCGCTGCCAAGTGGACGAAGGCCGCAGGCAGAGGGAGTGAATCTACTCAATGTGTACACTTTAGGCAGATCCATAGACCACAATGCAACACGATTGTGACTCGCACTGAATTTATCCACACGTGATCCAGGGCTTAGGACGTTCCCTTTAAAGTCATTGCAAGGGTTTCCGCCAGTAATGGACACTCGTTCAACTTAAGCAGTGACGTACATCCGAGTGAACAAGACGGAGGGAAGTTAGCAAGGGAAGGGCATCAAAAAGTGGACTTAAACGCAGCCTATGTTTACACACTTGATATGTGTCAGTTGGACAGTGACCGTAAACATGCATGCATAATTATACAGAGATAAGTAGTCGTTCAGACAACGCACGACCACTCGGCTTTAAACGTTTTGCACATCACTAGCATTCGTGCACGTGTGTCTTTTCTTCCTCTCTCTGTGAAGTTCTTGCTCTAATGTGCTCCTCAGAAGTGTGACTGGTTGTAGGTCGTCTGAAGTCGGAACGGCTCCCCTGATGCCAGACCTTGCTTCATTAAACCGCTTCTATAATTGCTCGACTCCAACACAAAACGCCTTGTATCTGTACATTTGCAAATTTCATTTAACCTTAGCCTCTCCTTCCGTACCCCCGGTGGATAATCACTTTGTTTACCACAAATTAAACTCGGCCTGATTGTTTACCAGCCGCAAAGTCCCACCACATTTCTAGAAGCCTCGTTTATTTATTTCAATAATCGCAGAGCAGGGAGTCATGTATATGCCGTGCTCATCTACATGAAAATTGTACAATTAACTTTTGATTAACCAGCTTGTTGGTTTTTTTCGCGCAGTTTCTCCCCGCGCTCTGCCGTGTAATGGCTAGTCTGAATTTT
The DNA here is from genome assembly GCF_949152265.1 of Phoxinus phoxinus. NCBI lineage: Eukaryota > Metazoa > Chordata > Actinopteri > Cypriniformes > Leuciscidae > Phoxinus > Phoxinus phoxinus. The sequence continues at coordinate 4,168,626 of NC_136896.1, forward strand.
AATAAACGCCTTTAAATTGGGAGCGGCCCTTCCTTTGAGTCGCATGAATGCGAGCGAGCCGCCGCAGCGTTGAATAAACGCTCGCTAGAACAATAGCGCAGGCTGCCAGTTTGTGGTGTCATCTTTAAGTATGCAAGGATGAAAGCCTTGCGATTTGTCCATCAAAACAAATAAGAAAGGAAGCCGCTAATTCAGATGGCAGGAAGTCAAGTGCTTTTGAGTGCCCGCGCCACGCGCTCCCCTCGCGCACATTGCTAATGACTGCGCGCGAGTGTGTGTGTGTGTGTGTGTACTGAGGGAGGTGGGGGTCCTCTCTGAAATTCTCTGTCACGTAGTGTACTTATCTCAAGTCTTGAGAACAATTAGGGCGGACAATAACTATAGAATGAGTTTTTGTTGTGCGCCGGCTGGCTGTAGCAGCAGCGGAGTGTGATAACGCTGTCGAGAGACCGCTGGAAACTCTCTCCAGACTCCGGCCGGGGCTGCAGACCCTCGATTTCTCTCTCCTCGGCCTCCGGTGCAACGAGCTCCGAAAGGTTGCACTTTTATCCTGCTGAATGAACGGCATCTTGACACGTTTCTTCTGGGAAACCATAAATCCCTTTGAGGGGATGAACAATAGGAGTTGATTTGGAATACTTTTGTAAACAGGGTGGTAAACAACTGATGCAAAATCTTTTTTTTTTTTTTTATCAGGCTCTTAAAGAAAATCTGAAGGTCACAGATTACAAATGCTACAGTTGACAATTGCGCTAATGCCATTCAGCTATGAAAGGGATAGTTCACCCGAAAAAATAAATACAAATCATTATTTACTCACCCTCAAGTTATTCTAAACCTGTAAGAGGTTTTTTTTTTTTTTTTTTTGCTGAACACAAAAGAAGATATTTTGAAGAATGTCGGTAACCAAATGGTTGATGGACCCCATTTACTTCCATACAAGTGTTTTCCCTACTATGGAAGTCAATGGGGTCCACCAACTGTTTGGTTACCGACATGTTCAATATATCTTCTTTTGCGTTCAGCAGAAGAAAGGAAATCATACAGGTTTGGAACAACTTGAGGGTGAGTAAATGATGACAGAATTGTCTTTTTTTAAGTGAACTATCCCTTTAATGAACTTACATATTTCAATCAGAATGACTGTTCTTTGATCTTAAAGTCTTGTTGCAAATGTCAACAATAATTTTGATGAATTGCTGTATGTTTTTTTTTATCTACTTTTTTTGTTCCATTATTTTGCACAATGTCTTAACGTGGCATTTGTTTCTGTTAATCTTTCACACATCCAGCACATTGCATTGTAGGATCATACAGTACTACTCCATTTAGTGTGCTTCCCCCTTGTATACTGATCATTTTTAGCACATCTAGTGCATCATCAGGGTATTATATGCTGAAAATCTACATACTGCACACAGTATCGTTATTATATATTGCACAACTGTAATAGTATTATGCTAGTATGCTTTTCCTGATATAGGCAATATTTTTTTTATGCAATACTAGCAAATTGTTTGCAGTATTCAGTGTTAGCCACTACTTTTTAAAGTATTTTTAATAATAATAATGATGAAGTGGAACAGGTTGCACAATCTAACAACATTTCAATCGGTAGTAATGCTACCAAATGGTTATTTGAAATGTTGAATCCAATTTTATGTAAAACATCCTGCTGGACATAGGTCAAGTTGACTGCATTGCATTATGGGATGCATTATTCTCTGCAGAATGTGCAGGTGTCCGGGCATTCTATTGTATGCATACAAAAAATCTGCATATGTGCTGTACACAGTAATGTGAATACTGTAGTATGCATGTTATGTGTGAGAGTTTTGGATTGATGTGTTGTGATGACATCCAGTGATCATGTGAACGTGCTTTAATATCTTCCCAATTGGATTTTTGTTACATAATAAACATGTCACCAAGACATATTTGAGAGTGACGTTTGATTGTATAATTTGCATTAGTTGCAATGATCAACAAATCAGTACATGCTACAGTATTTATCAGTTTCTGAACGTTTAACTGAAAATAGAAATGTTTTTCTGACACAAAATATGTTGCTAAAAACAATTGTGAAATTGTGGCAGGGCACATGAAAATGTTCCAAACTGGCCCAATCCAGTTTATTTTTTACCGCAGAAGTAAGATATTTCCTTCCAGACTTCTGATTCAAAGCCCTGATGCTAGTATACTTCACTAAATGTAGCATAGTAAATCCAGTTAGGATTGTGCTTTTTTTTTTCTTGTGAAAGTCATGTCACATTGTCCACATAGTGTATATTACATAAAGTCTTGAACATATTAAATGGAGTCTTAATATAATAATTTATGCTTAAACATTCATCATATTCTGACTATTTATTTTACATGCACCACAAGCGAGCGATGTGACACAATGCGACAAATCTAGTATATGTAGACGGCTTGGTTGAGTATAATGGGAGCGATGTGGTTCTGTCGTGTCGTCTTTGTGCGTCTCCAACACAGCTGCTTTTGTACTGCAGTGTTTTCATTCGAGAGGAAAAGAAGGCAAAAAACCTCAATAAAGACGAGAAGAATTGTGAGTTCTTAAGACATCGGCCCCGCTCCATGGGGGAAAAGCACAGAAAGAGAGCAAGTGGCGTAGAGAGTATGAGAGAGGAAAACTGAGCTGTGAACGGCAGCTGAGGCGAGATAAAACGAGCTTTGTGCCTTTTTTCCCACTTACTGATGGCTGGCAACAAGGCCAGAGTGCCAGCAGAAGCAGGAATATCTGATAGGTTATGTGTTGTATAATGAAAGAAGCAGAGACAGGGGACATGTTAGAAAGCAAGGTGATTCGCGTCCTCCCGGGACGATATTTCAGGATCCAGACAGAACCTATAGAAGAGCCACTGGGACGTTGGGGTTGATCTATAGTTTATAACTGACCAAAATAATTAGCATTCAAATGAGATTTGAGTCGAGCTTTTGACAGAGGAGGTGACGGCGCCGAATTCCCTCGACTGTCCCACCGCATCACAGACACGCCACTCTGATGCCCCGTTTGTCTTCTCGTACCTCTCTTTTACTGCTCCGAAAGAGAAAAAAAGCACTCGGTTGACAACAGAGTCGGGCGCAGTGGAGTTGAAGAGGTGCTTTGCAAGTTTTTAGTCGCATGAATAATTCGATGTCTGAGCTTGTTGTCGCGCTATTGGATGTATTTTTCAGAAATCTTTACAGCGCGTCGGCTCTCTGTGTTTTAGGCTCTCTCTCTGTTGCAGCTCTGCGTCTTCTGTTCTCGGTCCACTTTGTTCCACCAAAATACACATTCATAGACGCAAATTAGGGGCCCACCAAGTCTGCGCTTCTCTCAGCGAACGCGCCGCCGCCGTGGAACCAAAAGGCCCGCGCACACACACTGTCACAAAGGGAAAAAGAGTCCGGGTGAGAGAGAGACAGTTGCAGAGTCGGGCGTCAGTCCAAGGCCTGCTAAGAGGCCATTGTTCGAACACAAGAGCCGCGGGCCTGGGAGGGAGATATGGGGGATTTAGCGACATGACTTGAAGCAGGGCTGCGGGAACGAGAGGATTGGGGGATGACCAGATTAACGTGTCGGCCTGGAAGCTTCGCGTCAACTTTATCTCCTTGCGCATGGCAGTCGCAACAAAGAGAACAACCTCAGTGCTTAAGGCCATGAAGCAAAACCTGTAGAGTCCTCAGCCTGAAGCACCCACTTTAACGCACACACACGCGCGCGCGCGCGCACGCGGTGTCGCATGTAAGGCGTAGCGGCTGTCAGCGCAGACAGCTCCGCTGGGATCCGTCAGGGCAGGGATGCCGGGGAAGAGAGGAACTTTGATGTAAGCTTGTAATCGTGGCGCTACAGCCTCAAATGCAGAGTCGACAAACAGCAAACAAAGCTTGTCAGTCAGAGCGAGAAACAAACAAAATAAAAACATCTGCGGGGCGACTTCAAAAAGAATGCTGTAAAAGTTGAGGCCGGCAAAACAAGAACAAAATAATTGTTTCTTTGTTCCGTGGATTTGGAGGAGAATTCAAACAAAGGGAAATTTAGTCGCTGGGACGCATTTGAATAAGTGGAACATGAGAGCGCAGAGACGCCACTCTGGTTATATAAGCGACACTCAAGTCTTTTAGAAACGGATGAAGGAATGAGTGTGAAGGTTGATGGTTTCCCAAAAATATGTGGACACCTAACGTCTGAATGTCATTGCATATTGATCCAGGTGTGAACTCTCTCAAGATTTTTTTTTTTTGTGTAAGAAATGAATAGCTTATTCAGCAAGGATGAATTAAATTCATCAAAGGTGACAGTGAAGACTTTAACATTATTGTTTCAAATCAATGCTTTTCTTTTGAACTTTCTATTCATCAAAGAATCCTGAAAGAAATCAATTACGATTTCCTCAAAAATGTGAAGCAATGTTTTCAATTTTGTTAATAATAAGAAATGTTTCTTAAGCAGCAAATCAGGATATTAGAATGATTTCTGATGGATCATGTGACACTGAAGACTGAAGTAATGATGCTGAAAATTCAGCTTTGATCATAGGAATAAATGACATTTTAAAATATATTCAAATATAAAACATATATTTTGAATTGTAATAATATTACACAATTTTACTGTTTTTACTGTTTTTTTGTCTTACCAAATCTTACCAAATTTATACACAGTAGTTTATCACTTCCTAGCAACTTTTTTTTTTTAACATACTTTTTGCCATATTTTGCTTGAAAGGTGTTTGATCTTCATTTTATCATATGAAATTGATTGGATTGTTAAATATGTCTCTATATGTCAAGTTAAAAATTAAGAAAAGGCAAGTCACCTGTAAAGTAGATTTGCTTAAGAGACAGAGCAAGTTACTGCATTTTGATGAAAAATCTCAAAAACTCGAGAACTGAACTGAACTGATGCTGAGAACTGAATTGACCTGGAAGATGTACTTAAGTCAATTTTGAGTTCACGTTTACTTAAAAGTGTCAGATTGCTAATTGTTTAATATCCCAGGTATTCTAAACAACATTAACATAACACTTAATGTCCTCTGTGCATCTGAATTCATCACATTTCCAATACTGAGATATATGGTGCAACCACCACTTGATTTATTTAAAAAGTAGACAAATAAATCTCAATCTGGAACGTTCTGTCTGAATGTTTGCAAAGAGAGGTGAGATAAACCGTTCCAATAAAAGAGTCAAGATTTGATCTCAACTCTCTTGTGGTTTTTGACCTAATCGGTTTTAAATCAGAAGTTCTAAACTGACCGGTGAATTGGATCAAAATTCCGAGATGCTTGCTGTGTCTCGTACGTGGGTTTGTCAGAAAATATATTTCACGTGGTGGTCCGACAGAGTTTGTCTTCCTCTGTGAGAGTTCAGCTCTTCAGACTCAGTCTCTGAATCACTTCAACGGTCTCAGAAGCGGCTCAGGTGGGCTTCGGGAATGCGAGGTGAGGTCTGTGTCTGTCAGATGTTGATTGAGGGGCGAGTTGAACATTTCTTCTCCTCGTTTCATCTTTAATTAGAGTCAGAATGTGAAATGGCCCCGTCGCTCTGAACTCCACACTGATATGTGATTATTCTCAGAGCTGACAGTCATCGGGTCCCAGACAGTGTTTCCTTTTTTTACCCCCTCAGCCCTATGAATTAAAAATGAATCTGTGTAATGATTTATAACTGGCATGAAATAACTTTTAATTAACTAATAGTCCAATAAAGTATGAAAGTGTGGTATGGAGGGAACTTGAAATTAAGTTCGGGGTCAAATTCCAAAAAAGACTGATGGAATAATTACCGAACATGAAACTCAAATGCGGCATATTTCGGAGTAAAAATAGATTTTATTGTGATAAATTAGCTTGAAGGGAAATTTGCTTCAAAGATGCACAAGTTCATGACATTTATTTTTCTTTCAAAGTCTGTGAAGTGATGAATCATTAACAATTAGACCTTGAATGTGTATTTAGAAAGAAAATTAGGTACATTTTGATTTCATGTCAATTTCAAAGTGTCTGATTCTGCTACTAAAAGTTGTAAAACAAAGATTACTTGAGTTTGTTTTACAAGAAAATACCATTTTAGCCATTCAACTTAATAATTTCATGTTAAATTCAATGTTACTTGCCATATTTTTCTAACTATTTGTGAAATTTGCTTGCAATTCCTGAGTGAAAATTGTAGTAAATCCTGCACCATGTGTTTTCAGTGTAGTTGTGTCCAGACAGAATTGAAAAAAATGACTGAAAATATCATAAGTAGAGAGCAGTAAGAGGTCAAAGCTCATGTCCGTGCAAGTCCTCACACTCTTCTCAACCTTTTGTTGAACAATCAATAAGCTTTCACTCCCCTGACGTCAACGGAGACTCTGCTAGTGAACGTGTGGAAAGACAGCAGTGTGTGTGTGTGTGTGTGTTAAAGTGAATAACAGGGCATCTAGGGATGGAGGACTCTCGGAGCGAGAGAACGCAGGTGATGAAGATATATTTATATTTATATCTGTCCCCGTGTCATTTGCATCCAGCATTAGCCTAAATGTATCAGAGGCGCAGAACATTGGCGAGGAATTGCATTACCTCGGTATGAGTGATGGTAAAAGCAGCATGCTAGCTGGGTCCATGTCAAGCCCTTAAATGGCTTGCTGTTTCGACCTTCTTAAGTAGCCAAATCTTTATTGAGTGTTGGACCGCTGGGACATTTTAGCCTTTGAGAAGGTTGTTCTTGTTACTATTGCTTTAGTGGATAAAACCCACAAGGACGTTCTTTTAACTTGTTTGGACTCCAACTGTTGTGTTTTATTTGATTTGAGGCCACGAGGGGGAAAGGCTAATTTAAACAGGTCTGCTGTTGCTTTCATTTTGGACTTTTTAACTTGAGAAAGGCAGGCAGGTGATCTTTAGGTGCAGCGTGTTTCGCTCAGACACTTTAGATTTGACCCAAACAAGCGTTTGCTCAAGCCAACGCGTGACTTCAGACGCTGGTCCTCTCAAGCGGGTCCTCCTGAGAGCCGCGCGGAGGAGAAAAACACCAAACGAGTCTGGAGAGAAAACAATTGAAAGTGAGAATCGGAAAAGTGCGGTGCTTGAACATTCGCTACCACAAAAGCACATATAAGCAAAATCTGAGAGAGAACACGTTGAAATATTTGTTGAGAAACTCGGATGTGCGTTTCAGAAAATCACACTTTTTATACAGCAATTGAGAGGAGCAATAATTCATTGATTATCAAACTAATTTATGCAATACATACAACAATATCATCTTGTTTTTTTTCAATATTAGCTATAGTTTCAGTCATCATGCACAGGTTATCGTGTTTTGATATTCATATAATAAATAACAATTTATGTTATTTTATCTGAATTTGATTCTATCCATCTATCTATCTATCTATCTATCTATCTATCTATCTATCTATCTATCTATCTATCTATCTATCTATCTATCTATCTATCTATCTATCTATCTATCTATCTATATCTATCTGTCTGTCTGTCTGTCTGTCTATCATATCTATCATATCCTCATAATTATACTAATAGAATATTATTATAAGAAATCTATTAAAATAATATAATTGTAATAATAAATATATTTAATAACAATAAAAAACACAATTGTTAAACTTTCTTTTTTTGTGAGGAAAATTAGACATTTCGCATCTCAAGATTATTTTGTTGATGAAAGTCTGATAACACTCAATCCATCTGGTAGTCTTTTATCATTTTATGTGTTCTTTAACGGCTGAACAATAAGCAAAAACAAACAAACAAAGAAAAGAACAAACATGTTATCTGATTCATTTAAAACGAACCACAGAGCAGCTCCGTCCACAGGGTGGCACTCTTAAGCTGCGAATTAAAAGGAAGTCTCTCTCTCTCTTTCTCTCTCTCTCTCTCTCTCTCTCTCTCTCTCTCTCTCTCTCTCTCTCTCTCTCTCTCTTTTAGTCTCTCTCTCTCATTTCAGAAAGCCAACACACAGGATTTGTTGAACAGCTTCACAATGATTATTGCCCTGGAAGTGGCCAAGAATAAATCTGGCACGTGTTAATACATAAATGCCATATGTTTGTATGAATTCCTGATAATGCTTTGACACTGTCACAGAGTGGCAGGACGGGTAGTAGGGCAAGCTCTTTCTGGTCTCATTAAGATCTGAAGCTCAGAAAAACCAACTTTGAAACTTGCGTGTATTTCTCCCGCTGAAATGCGAGAAAGCGGCTTGATTTGCCCTGGGAAGAGCAGCGAAAGATGTCGACCTTAAACTAAACCTGATCTAAAGTATTTGAAGAGGCACTAACAGGGTTTCGAGTGCCGTTGGACGGGGAAAATGGGAGTCGATAACATGTACCAGATCTTCCAAACAGACAGAAGGTCAAGTACACTCACTTAAACACTGACAAAAACCATAAACTTCTCTCTTTCTCCTTATTTTGCTCTCTTCTCCATTTGGTTTTGTCACATGGGTTTTATCAGTATGATAAAGTCTTTGAGTATGCCATACTTACATCCTGTCACTTCTGTGTTGTTAGATATATAGCAGCTTCTGGGACTAGTAATAACCAAATTCAGGACTCTTGTTTGAATTGAAGTTTGCTTTCAGGAGGGTTGATTTATGAGATTTCTGCATGATAATGCTTTTTTTTAAGGTGTCATTGTTACAGTGTAATTGTATATTAAAGTACTTAGTAATATTAATTCACTACTTAATAGGGTTAGGATTTGGTTGAGGGTTAGTTGCATGCAATTATGCATAATTTACTGTTATTACTACAGTATGTAATATATGTAACAAGGACAGTGTCAAATAAAGTGTTATCCATGTTTTCCTTACTCTGAGTTCTACATATTAATTGAATACACAGCTTACAAACATCTACCACAATTAATGTTACAGTATGGCAAGTCATTAGATGGTATGATGTACAATACTGTAGTTTATTTTTACATAGTGTTGCTGTGGCATGAAAAAAGCATGTCTATTTAAAAATAAAATTCTGTATTTAGTTACTATTTGTAGTAGGATTGTTCTGTTTTATGGTTTTTCAGCACTGGCCCCCAAAAGTACATCTGAATGTCAACAAATTATCAAACCAAGTGGAATTAATTTAGTAAGATTTTTTTTGAAAGAAATTAATACTTTTTATTCAGCGAGAAATAAAGGATGCATTAAATTGATCAAAAGTGACAGTAAAGATTATTGGAAATAAATGTTGTTCTACTGAACTGCATCAATGATTTCTGAAAAAAATTCATGACAGTTTCCACAAAAATATGATGCAGCATATTGAATTATAGTTCAGTTTCTTGAGCAGCAAATCAGGATATTAGAATGATTTCTGAAGGATCATGTGACACTGAAGACTAGAGTAATGATGCTGAAAATTCAGCTTTGATCACAGGAATAAATGAATTGATCATGTAAATTGAGTTTTGTATAGCATAAGAGACTTCTTTCAAAAACCCTTACAAACTCTAAACATTATGAAGTCAGTTCCCTTAAAGTAAAGTTAGCTCTAGCATCATTTGTTTCCAGATGCCAGTATTTTTGTTATCTAAAATAGTGACATTAAGAATTTTTTTTAACTGTATTCAAATACCATTTTGGCTGCTATGTAACCATAAAAAAAAAGCATTAAATATTTTTTTCAAGCTCCCATTGTGTTCCAGTCCTATAACTTGGGCATGTTTTAAAACGAGGTTATGCGTGAGATGGATGGGGTGTTTAACTGAGACAAGACTTAAAATTTGAGGTTAAAATCTTTCCTCTGAGGGTTTGAAGCCCCTCACGGTGAGCGCACCTTAAACTGCTTGCACGGATATGATGACTTTTGTCTTTAGTGATCAAAGCTTTGCGCAAAAGTACTTGAAAGTACAAGTTAACGTGAAATATAGATGAAGCTGGCCGGTTTGATGATGACTGTGCTAAGTGTGTGAGTCAGAGGCGTTTTAGCAGAAAAGAAATGTGATTTGTTGAGGCTCTTTTTCGTCTCGTCTCTCTGGGAGTTTTTTGCAAATCTACATTGTTGTATGTTATATAACCATGTTTGAGGAGCAATTATATAAGCTCATATTCAGAAATGGGTTTTACTGAGGGTGAAAAGTAGTGCGGAGGTCTCAGATGAATTTGTGCATTGTCGTCACTCAGAAAAGGAAAACCAGTGCAGCGATCAAAGACACAACAATGGAAAAGATGAAGAAAGATGGACAGAGGAGTGTGAGAGATGAGGCCTGTAGCGACAGCGTAAACCGGATGATATGCTAAAAGAGCCCAAATTGTGCGTCTCTCAGGTGGTGGGCCGCTGGGTTTGTGTGCAGGGCTTTGGGGGGTCGGGCTGGATCGGGCGGCTTAAGAACCCGATTAAACTCATTAAAGCTGCTGAGGGGAACGCAGAGGCCGTGTACCTGGAGCTCGAGCGGCGTCTCGGTGGAGTCGTCACCCTGGATCATCCTCTTCATCCTCCCACTGTGGCCTCACCTACAGGAGACGTCTCTTGTCGCACACAAACCGACACATACTGGACAAACTTGCAATAAGATTCAGTTGAACTTTGTGCATTTGCATTATTTTGTTTTAGTACAAGTATAGTAGTACAATGATACAATAGTGCTCACTCTCTGCTACTTGAAGAGCTTTTATTAAATACTTAGGGCCAGATTTACTAAACAGAGCAAATTAGCGTGAGAGCGCAATTTCAAAACAGAAAATTCTGCCCGTGAAATACTGACGACATGTAAACATCCAACACAGACACAGCCAGATCATTTCCATGATGACTAACACAATCTACTGTACCAAGAGCAGAGCAAATTAGCGTCTGGTTTAAGATTTTTTTGGGGGCGGTAAATAATGACGCAAATACCAGTGAAGTGACTAGCACAAACCTTAGTAAATCACCTTGCACGATTTATTCTAATACTCTCCTCTCATAAATGTTGTGTAAGGGGAACTGTTATAAATGCATATGCAATAAGGTAGCCACAAAAATAACTGTCGAGACCTTTCAGTGCAAATGTTTCAAATGACTTTAGTAAATCCTGACAGTAGTTTTTTTTTTTTTATGCCAAAAGGGTTTGCTTGGGCGCAAGCTGTTAGTAAATCTGGCCATTGATGGTTTATATTGAACACATTATTGATTATGATAAATTAATTTATCATATTAATTTTTTTTTTTTTGTCTGTGATAATTTACAGCATGCTGTCCAAAAATGTCAATGCAGTCATCAGGCTCTGTCCCAAATGGCACACTTCAGTCTTGTGGACTTACAATGCCCTACGTGTCCGTTAAGTCCACAAGACTGTATGGGTGTCCCATTTTAGATTTCAGAAGGGCGCTTGCGAATGCCCCTTTGCGGACGATATATGCCCTCGATGCGCACTTCCACCCGACATTACGAGTGGCATTACGTCACGAAAGTGTGGACTCTGAGGACTTTTCAGCACGATGCTGTAATCCAAACGTATTCCACTCAATCATGACCTCACTTCCTGTCACATGTCAGGTACAAGCCCAGCTCACTGTCCTTTGTGAGTCCCTCCTATCTCATCAGTGTAATCACATTGATGCTTGTTATTCCGGCCTCTCTCAGCAGGGCCGTCTCGTTCTTTGATGGAGGCCTCGGATATAGAGCTTGCACCTGCGGTTACGATCACCCCTACCGACAGCCCTGGCTGTGACCATCAGAGACCGACCGCGGTCAGGAACCGTGGGGCGTCAGCGCTCTCCCGCCCGGCCTGTTATCCCCCTCCTGCCCGTCACGAACACCCTCTCGCCCGCTTTTGATCAGCCTCGCCTCGGACTGCTCCCGCCAAGCAGCAGGCTTGAGGCTGGGTAACAGCGCAGGCCGTTTGCCGGGACGTGTCGCAATGGAGGGGGGTGGGATGGTCTACATTTGGTCATTTGGACTTCAAGGTGGACGTACCACTGACTGTAAGCTTTAATTAGAGGCTGGCATAATAATTGTTTGCTCAAGACTGTAAAAGAGCCCGTTGAGAGGTGGGCCAATGCTGCCTGTGTGTATCCTGTTTTAAAATGCCCCGCATATAGTCTGGGAGGTCTCTAACTGCTTTATATTTATTAAAATTCAGAATAATCTAAGCAATAAGGCATAATGTACAGTCAGACGTTCATTATCGTGAAATAAACCCCGCATGGAGCAACCTGAAGGAGATTCTGCAATAATGACCGACCGGTTGACTGTACATTACCCGGCTTATTACACGGCTGCTTAGCAAAAATAAATAAATAAATGGACTTGAAATATTGATTTCGGTTGAAATAATTGTATTATGTGAGAGACTGCGATAAATATGAAACTAGCACAGCTATTTAGGATTTCACTTTTGTTTTGTTTTACAAATTCTGACTATTTCCCAGAGTCCCTCTGGTTTTCAGGTGTTGAAAGTGGGTTCTGTCAGTGATAGTTACCTGATGGATTAATGGATGGAGACATAACAGGAAGTGGTGGTATACTTAAGGAGTTGCTTGTGCTGATGGTTTTAAAGGAATAAACACAGGCAAAAGAAAAAACTAAAACAAATATTTGGATTGACTCCTTCAAAATAAAACAAAAATACAGTGAATTACAGTGAATCATCAAATTTATGGGGCAAACTAGTTCAGTGAGATACATTTTGAAATGCACACTTTTTCAGCATTATTCTGAACCATATGGATTTTGAATGCAACATTAATTTTATGTATATATATATATTTATTTTCTCATGCAACTTGAATGGATATAAATGCACACATTAAAGTTGCATAACATATACATAAACCAGCATATTCTTTTTAAATTTGCATTTTACCTAAGTTTTGTGTTCATGTGATTTCCACTTTTTTTTTTTTTTCATTTAGTAATAATTTGTATTTGCTTCATCACAAGCAAAAGAGCATAATAGGAAAACAATCGTAGTTGTGTCTCTGTCTGTCTCTCTCTCTCTCTCTCCGTCTCGCTTGACCCTGGAGAAAGTGTTGGATGGTTCAGAGGAGGTCAGGCTAATATCTGTGTGCTGTAATGAAATATTGATAATCAATGATGTGGCTGACAAATGGAGGGTTACCGGGGCGACCACGCAATGACACCAGCCCCGTGGCCTGGTAAAGACGAGCAACACTGCTCAGTTTAATCTGGATACAGCCAATGAAAATGGTGTGAAATGCTCTTAAAGGTGGCCTCCTAATGTGGGATTATCCCATCACAGGAGTGACAGAGATTAGAAATAATTACAGACATAATCCTAACAGCTCTGCTTTCCGAGAGCGAGAGAGGGAATCGGATAGGCATGTGTGTGCGTGTGTGTGTGTGTGTAGATCTTGAATAGGTCAAGGATGGTAACTCGCCAGAAGCCCAAACACGGGCCGTTTGACCCGGGACAGAAAGCGGAGAGATGACCCGAGCCTCGTGAAAGGCTGAAGAGGAGCACAGATGCTCCTTGAGCCGCTGAAGGTGATTGAAGATGAGTGTGACACAGATAAGGAGTTAAACGCTCGGTGTGTGCGAGTGTGTCCTCAGTAATAGTCCTGATAAGTGGATGTGTACTGTGTCGGCTCTCTAGGGAGTAAACTCACTCAGATATACATCCATTAAAGAAACACAACAGTGAGAGGCGGTCGAGACTATTGCCTCAAACTGGATTTCCATAAACAACCTCATGCGTTGTAGTGCTGTTAATGGGATTTACAGCTCTACCTATCTATCTACAGTATGATGTAATTCATTGATTAATATTGTAGTCACATTGTCTGTTGATTTTAACAATCTTTGGATGGTATTGCAATTCAACAAATAAAAAATGTAAAAGAAAGTAATTTAATGTATGGTTTAGAAGCTTATAGGCTGCATCTGAAAACGGTGAAAAACATGTGACACAAGAATTATGGCTGAATTCACAGTACTCATAAAAGAGTAAGCGAAAAGTACCCGGATGACCTACTACTTCCAGTGAGAATCTGAAGTGTGCATACGATGAACACTTTACTATCCCATGAGGCCACGGGACAGGATTTATGAATGGTAGTGAAGCGACACAACTGATGCTGCTAGCTCACCTGATAATGACAACATTCATTCTACACACATACATACTATATAGAATGTAATTTTTTTTAGCGGCCGTGAAGTAATTACTTAAAAATAAGTAGCTACTCAAGAGATTATGCGATTTCGGATGCAGCCATTGTTTTTGTTCTTAAAGATTTTAAATTTTTCTTCTTATCCTTGAGTCACAACTTTGGGATTCTTGGTGCCCCTTGGTGCCACCAATTGTTAAAATTTAACTTTCTATACAGTGTGTGTATAAATATATAATTTTACAGAAACTAGGAGTAGCAATAAATTAAAATAATTTAATAAAACTTGTATTAATTATTAATGATCCATAGTTCCAGTCATTTTAAGGACTGAATGTATTTCAATGTTCACAGATTTTATGACCAGTGAATTTATATGATGTTTCCAGTCATTTGTGATTATGGGATAAGGTTATAAGGTGATTTTTAATTATTTATTGTAATTCAGCAATTTCCCAGTAAAATATTTTAGAGAATTATAGAAAATTATCTAATGAATTAGAATTTTCCATGATTTTTCTAGTTCTCGAAATCACACTTTTAATTTTCCCTCATATACAGTATCCAGGATTTCTAAGACCGTAGGAACCCTGGCTCTTAAATAAAAATGACGATTGTTGAGGGATTGAATTAAAATAATATATATCGTGATCTGTTTTAGCTCATTTTAAAGCTTGTTTTGTCTCATTTGATCATTTTAGGCCATCTTGAGACCATCTTTTTTTTTTTTTTTTTTTTTTTTTACAAAAGTTGGCGTGTCTTCATGCCATTTAGACCATTTAAGTGACATCTTATTAAGGAGAAATACAAACAAATACGACTGAAGATCAGTGATTCGATATAGGTTGAGCTTATGATCTGAAGGATGCAAAACTTTTTTGTGATGTTCGTTTGCCATAGTTATAATACTTTTCTGAGATCAAGGAGGCTTCAGTTTAAATCTGACTGATAAAGCTCTGCGGCGTTTATTTCTAATGGAGACCAATTCCCCAAAGTCAGATGTCAGATCCGCACTAATCTGCTAGTCCCATAAACCTGCGTTTATCTCAATAAACGTTTTGCTTTCCTCAAGTTTGACTCCTCTCCAAACAAACTCGTAAAACGGATTCATTCCACACATTTATAAAAGTATTTCCTCAGTGGTGCTACACTTCAAGTTTGCAGTTAAAATCTGGATTTATGGGTCATTTTGATGTTCCTCTTAACAAGTTTCACGCTCTGTTCCTCTCTCCTGAGGACCATCTTCAATGTCTGTAACCCTGCAAAATACCCCAATTTGATTCTGTTAAGTACAATGTCCTCCATGTATCAGAACTTTTAAATACCATACGTCCGCCTTTTTTTGCTTTGAGATGTGAATGATGTCAGAGAGATCTGGTCAATCAGTTGTGCTCCTCTCAGGAGAGCCGGAAAATGACTAGGAAAAAAATCTTAGCTCAGCCAAGACATTGGGCGAAAAAAGATGGACCGAGGGTCAGTAAAGTGCTAAATGCTGTTTCCGAGTCTCCTGACGTTCCCAGGGCACCTGTGCCGAGGATCTCCCCCACCTCTTTCCCGTCTTTCGGCCCCCTCCTGTTCTGAAGCAACGAGGCGAACTTGAATAGTTTTAAGAGTAGTTTCAGAGGGGCTCCAGCGAGCCTGTTAACCTTCGAAAAATATACACGTCTGGCAAAGTGAGAGCAAATTTCTCTGCTCTTTCTCCTGGAGAACAGAAATGTCCGATATTTGATCAAGAGGCCGGCCGGCGCGCCGTCCCACTCAAACGCTAAACGTTGTCAAATGAGACTGAGCGGAAAATCCGCATCCCAGAGGTCCTCTCTGCTCGCTGTTACATCTCAGAGCAAACCAAATCAGAGTCCAGTAAATGCTGAACATACCTACATTTAAGTGATGTATTGCAGCGTTTTGCCATTTTGAGGGTTTTACTGGAAATCACCAGGAGAATACTCACTTTTCTTTTCTCCTGACTGCTCTTTTCCCCTCGTCACCTCTTATCTTTTTTTCTTCACATCTTTTGTTTGCACAAATGCAAGAGTTTAGAAGCCAGTTAAAAATTAGGGAATGCAAACTTGCCTCAGTTAACAAAGAATCATATTTTTAGTTAAAATTAACAGCGGCTTTCTCAAAATGTATAAAGAGGATATTTCAGACTAAAGTCTGATTTGATGAGCTGCATGTACAGTACACGCCTGATAAACATCTCCAGCTAACAAAAATGTGTTCTAAGGACGTTTTTTTAACGTTCCCATTAAGTTATAATAACGTTATATCTGAATATTCTCTGAATGTTTTAAACTTTCCAGTTTGTTGGTTAAGAAAACATCCATTTAATAATTCTTCAAACATTAAGGACACTATACTTTTTAATGTTCACTGAACGTTCTTAAACAAGTTACATTTAACAAAAAAAAGGTAGACAAACGTCCAACTAAAACACGTCAGAAAAACTGTGAATGATGTAGGCTATAATGATTTTGTGCCAAGTTTTTTAAAACGCCTACTATTAAACTACTATTTAACTATTATTAAACAATTATTAAACACCAGGTAACTTTGAACGAATGTTCTATTAACGTTACTAGAAGGTTTGTTCATAACTTTGAGAGAACGTTACCAGAACGCTAGCTAAAGTTCAGAAAATGTTCTCTGTTAGCTGGGTTTGCACATCAGTTGAATTAATGTGGCAGGTTTCTACAACGTAGACATTTTAGTAATGGATCATGTACAATCAGCCACAATAAATCATATTAATACATAGCTATTTGTTAAATATTGTGTGGTCGTTGTCATTTTAGCCACCTTATTTTTAACATAAGAGTGTGGCTTCCAGTGTCATTCGCTTCCAGTTATTTTAGCCGTACAAAAACAGCTTATTATGCTGCTTAATAACTAGTTTTATGGTGTACTGCACTTTGTTATTATTCTAGTTATTTACAACCAGGGCTTGACATTAAAACCCGCCAAATGCGTGTGTATTTCAGCCGTGGCGTGTAACGCAGTCACTCCTATTAGCCACTTTGGCGGATTGAATTTTATATATAATGTATACATTTTTCAATTGTAGTCTTTTAAAAAGGCATCTGAAATAATAAACTAGTGCAATGTAGTGTTGTCAAAAATATAGATACATATTGATACTGAACTATTTGAAGTGCTTCCAATACAAATTTTCCGCAGAATAGATAGACGATACCAGCTGCGCTTTCTCGTAAACACAGTCAGTTATGTTTTAAGTGAACGTAAACAGTTGAGAAAGAAAACGTGTGACAGTATAATGGATCTGTGTGTCAGCTCTTAAAGTGACAGGAGCATAATATAGGGATGAATTCTGGTTGATTGGGACACTTGACTCCAAGTCATCTCAATGGCAAAAAGTGTCCCACTCACCCTAAATTCAACCTACCTTCTGCCAAATTATCTATAAAGCAGTTTTCCCCCATGGTATGGATGCCAAAAGTGTGGCCAGTGAAAAAGCTGAGTGGCTAGTAACTTTGGAAAACCACTAGCCACAGTCGCTGGTGGGTAAAAAAGTTAATGTCCAGCCCTGCACATGTAGCGGCTAATAAATCAGAAGTCAAAGTAAATAGCTTAGTTCTGTCTTGCAAAATAAGGTGGATAAAAGCTACCGGTAAATGTTGAGTTTGCAACAACACCAGTAAATTGATATGCTACATCAGCATTGCTCCACGCTTCATTGCAGTTCTGTGTTATTGGCCACAGCGAAAACAGAATTGTCTTCAAGCGCACGCTTTTGGCATGCGCTTCCGTTGATTGATTTGATTTGAAAAATGAAGTTCTCCTGATGCTAAATTATCTCCGTGTCTGTGAGTGACAGTATGTACCTTCTTTCTAGCGCTGCGCTAATCTTACCAGCTGTAATCTGGTTTCCGATGTGAAGATTTGTGCTCACTTTGATGTGCTCAATCCTCTTTGCTATTGCCTTCAGCATTCACACACACTTCTCTGTGTGGTCTATGTGTCTTTGAACTCAATATTTCATTAAAAAAGATCTCTTGAGACTGGAAACCACTGTGCTTAGAAATCTATAGATCTAAATAAAACAATTAAAGTCTGAATGAGGCCCACGTGGCTTGTGTTTGATTTCTGTAAATTTCAGTGAGTCTTTCATCAAGTGCCAGTCAACTAGCAGGGATATGATTCCAAGACGCTTTTAATAAGATCTTTAAGTGGATTTCATCTATGAAGTCATGACCTTGTCAACCTTCACAAGTATGTTTATGAGTCTATATTTTGGCTTTGTTAAATGCTAATCGTTTATTTTACTAAACATGATGTGCCACTCTTCAGGAATAGGGGCAAAATAGCCAGAAATCATAGTTTTTAGCGAATAGTCGATTAAAGGATGTGCTTGACGTTTAGAAAGTGAATCAAAAACTCTTTGAGTTCATTTAAATATTAAATGAGCTATTTTATTTTACAGGAAGTTTGATATTCTTGCAACACTGTTACCAGAACATGGGACATGCACTGTAAAAAAGAAAAGAAAAAAAGGTTAGTTTAACTTAAAAAAGCAAGTTACCTTGTTGCCTTAAAATTTTGAGTTAATACAATGAAGAAAAATGGTTTAATAAACAGAAACTCAAAATAGTATGTTATCTTCACACATTAGTTATCGAAGTTGATTTGACAAAAGATAAAAAGTATTGATAACAAATCATGCAAATATTTTTTTACAGTGTGTCGGTAGTTGGACTGATTTTTTTGATTTTGGCTTTTTTTTTAATAATAATGAAATCTCCAAGTATAGAAAGACTGAATCACTATTTTCTTGCAAAACACGGTCAGGCTGATTTGTATGATTTTGCAATTTCCAAGCAAAATTACATTATATTGATATATAGGCCTAATATATATATATATATATATATATATATATATATATATATATATATATATATATATATATATATATATATATATATATATATATATATATATATATATATATATATATATATATATATATATATATATATTTCTACTTTTTTATGATTTAATTTTTACATTGGAGCTGCTTCAATGTTTTGATGCTATTTACTTTAATGATGTTTTAATGTTGGCATAAATGTATTTACACATTGTGAAACAAATGTATCATATTGGTTCGATGTTGATTATTGGTTTTTGCATGCAATAGCTCAAATCCATGGCACATGCTGAATGATATCTCATAATCTTTCAGATTGATATCTTAGAACCACAGAATCTTAGAATAACTTAATAACTCAATTTTGTTAGTCAAATAATTGGGTTTTACAGTATGTGTTTACACTTGCTACTTTTTGAGGGTATGTTCATTGCAATATTATTTTTTTTCCGAAGTAATTCTTTGTGCAAAAAAAAGAAAAAAAAAAGTGACGGGACACCAAACTGTGCTATTTGTGGAAAATTCTTTGTCCAGTTACCTCTTGACCCCTATGAGAACAAAAGCAATGAGACACAGAAACTTTTGTGAGTTATAGCTATCCGCGCACTGCCAAGCGGAAGTTTTCACCCCAGTAATTCCCGAATGGAGAGAAAAAAGTGTAAGTGTAATTTTTCTTCTTTATGAGTTACAAAGTCATACTCACATGCATCAAATGAAATAGCTTTTCCCTGGCACTCAATAATGGACACAAAATCCTTCTTGCAGCTGCTGTGGGATTGATGTTGAACTCACACTGGGACAGATGTCTTTGTCTGGCTTTGGGTGAATATATCTATTGTTTGCCATGCTGTCACATTTCTGCTTTTTCCGCTTTCAATTCTCTTTTTTTCTATTTTCTTTTTTTCTTTTCAGTAAGTGTTTACTTATGTTTTGTAGCTGTTTTGATTTCATTTTTTTTCCAGTGTCTGGGTGCTTTCTGATTGGTTTGGGACTTTGAGTCGGTTCCACCTAATCTGTGTATTTGCTCGAACCCCAAACGCTTGATTAGTGCCGTTCAGCTCTGCACGGCCCTGTGGTGTTTGCGTAATTTATGGAAAGTGAAATCCTGCCCTGAAATCCACCATTTAAAACATTGTATTCAGAAGCCTCAATGCTGATACCACGGTTTTAGCTGGCCGTGGGATGAGTGTTTGATTTAATACGGTAACTAGGGAAGGTCACTTATGGAAGCGTGGCTTTTATGTGCGTTTGTGGACAGGGACAGTGATTGTGTTGTGACTGTTGTGTACCTGACATTAATTATCACTTTAGAGCAGGTGTTCGACTGTTATTGAAACATTTAAAGGGACAGTAAGTCTTGTAAATTGGGTGTGACTGTATAACACAAGGAATGTTTTTAGGGCATCTTGAGACATACACTTTAAAAAAAAAAAAAAAAAAATGTATGATTGAACATTTTATTCCATATACTGGGCTTTTTGAGTCTAACATTGTGAATTGGAGGAATATTATTGGTCCAGCCTAACAGATTATACTGAATCATTGCTAATTTACTAAGGGTTCCCATCATGCATTGCAACATAACGTAAATAATTATTGTTTTCATTTTTGTTGTCTTTTTAAAGCTATTTTTTTCCCACTTTTTGTTACTTGTCATATTCATTCACATTTTGTACTGAATGTTCATCACTTATTCAGGTTTCTTTAAATGTTGAGGTCCATATTTGACCTTTTTTTTTTCTAGAATTTTTTGCTGTGATCAAAAGCTGAATTTTCAGCATCATTACTCCAGTCATCACATCAGTGTCACATGATCCTTCAGAAATATGCTGATTTTGTGCTCAATAAACTTTCATTATTATTATCAATGTTGAAAACTACTTAATATTTTTATCTTTATATTTTTCAGGATTTTTTTAAAATGGAAAGTTCAATTGAGTTCAATCCAAAAGTTTGGATCAATTTAATGCATCATTGCTGAACAAAAGTATTATATTCTTTAAAAGATTCTTACTGGCCCATAACCTTTGAACTAAAGTGTATTTATCTAAATAGTAAAATAAAAAATGTACAAGATGTATTGCCTTAGTGTGTGAATGAAGACAATTATTGAGAAATGTGTTGTGAGAACTTAAAACTCTCAATACATCTTTGCCTTTATTTTTCCTAACTATACTTCCTTCTGATGACGACATATAACAGTATTGCCATATTAATTATACACAATTTCATTGTACAATTACCAGCTACGTCTTATAACCTTATTTTAGATAGCAAAGCATGTTTATTATGTATGAGCATTGTTCAGCCATGTTTAAGAGAGGAAAAATCCAGCCCATATTAAGATGTGAAACGTGGAAATCCCCCCTTCCTCTCACATGATAATGTTCCCTCTTTCCCCAAACTAAAAAGCCCGACATTTGACAAAAAGAGGGCAGCAGGAAAAAGCAAGGTTGTAGCATACATTATATGGGCTGTATCATTTTTTTTTTTGTTACCCCCTCCACCCCTTTCCACAAACCCCTCTTTTCACATTGCATTCCTGAAACATAACTTGCAGAAACTTTCTGCTTGCGTGGTGGATTTTCATTTTAGATGTTGCCAACTCAAGGGCATTTGGACCAATCGATATCTGTCTGTCTTCTGGCACACACAAAGTTGGCCATTAGAAGTGAGCTTCTTATAGCAGGCTCAGCCAATACCATTAGCCCTAGCCTCAGGGCAGTTCTATCCAAGAGACAGGCAAGGCACCTGCCCCCCCTCCCCTCCCCCACCATTAAGCGTCTCCCATGGGACGTCATTTGGACATATCGGGCAAAGAGCAGTTCTTTATTCTTTCCCTCTTCAACACCCAGACTCTACCAAAAATCAATAAATCTGTTCTTTGCTTATTTTCAGAACTTTGCTTCAATATAAGCAGGACTTACCTTCCAGCAACAAACTCACACGCCAGCAGGTCATTTTTTCCACCCTCTCTCTCTCTCTCTCTCTCTCTCTCTCTCTCTCTCTCTCTCTCTCTCTCACTCTCTCTCTCTCTCTCTCTCCTCTCTCTCTCTCTCTCTCTCTCTCTCTCTCTCTCTCTCTTTTTTGTTTTCTGTGATTCCCTCAAAGCCCCAATTTAAAAGCAAATAAACGGAGAAGCGCTTTGCTCCTCGTTTTGTTCTGCTGAGATTAAAAGGCTCCCCCTATAAGAATGGGATGCTCTCATCATTGACGTCGGTTCCCGCTCCCGCATCCGAATTTGCGAATTTATAGCGGGATCTTAACGATTTGACTTCCCCTGCGTGTGAGCGGTCGGAATCCAGCCCTCAATAGGTCAGTGGGGTGAGAGAACGAGGGGATGATTTTAAACAAATTCAGCTCTCAAAACTCATCCCTGATTGACCCGGTCATGATACGCAATTTATATGTTTTGACCTTAACAACATATGTTTGAGTTCAGTACTATGACTGACAAACCATTCATACACTTCTAAACATCCAGTTTTATTAGTGAGTGTTGCACTAAGCTAGTCTGTCTGTCTGTCTATTGTTTGTTTGTTTGTTTGTCTGTCTGTCTGTCATTTGTTTGTCTGTCTCTGTCAATTGTTTTGTTTGTCTGTTTATCTGTTTGCTTATCTATCGTCTGTCTGTCTGTCAATTGTTGGTTTGTCTGTCTGTCTGTCTGTCAATTGTTTGTTTGTTTGTTTGTCTGTCTGTCTATCTATTTGTGTGTATGTCTGTCTATCTGTTTGCCTATATCATTTGTCTGTCTATTGTTCGTTTGTCTGTCTGTCCGTATTGTTTGTCTGTCTGTTTATTGTTTGTTTGACTGTCTGTCTCTTGTTTGTTTGTTTTTCTGTCTGTCGTCTGTCTGTCTGTCTGTCTGTCTCTTGTTTGTTTGTCTGTCTCTTGTTCGTTTGTCTGTCTTTCTGTGATTTGTTCGTCATACTGTCTGTCTCTATCTGTTTGTCTGTTTGCATATATGTCTATCTATCGTTTGTTTATCTGTATATTATTTGTTTGTTTGTCTGTATATCTCCTTTGCTCATCTGTTTATCTGTTTGTTTGTCTGTCTTTCTGTCATTTGTTCAGTCATTATGTATGTCTCTATCGGTTTGTTTGTTTGGTTGTCTGTGTGTCATCTATCTATCTATCTATCTATCTATCTATCTATCTATCTATCTATCTATCTATCTATCTATCTATCTATCTATCTATCTATCTATCTATCTATCTATCTATCTATCTATCGTTTGTTTATCCATCGTTTGTTTGTTTGTTTGTCTGTCTGTCTGTATTTCCATCTGTCTATCCATCATTTGTTCAGCCATCTATCTATCTGTTTGTTTGTGTGAGTGTGTCTAACAGTCTATAGGGAGAACATAATAACACTGGTCTCATATGAGACCACATCAGCATATTCTTCTCTGCATATGTGATGGCGCAATCTATCAGCGTTTGTGATCAAATTGCTGTGCACCTTATTGAAAGTGACAAGAACTTTTATTCACTGCTCCTCCATTATTTACAGGCAACTATACATAATATCTATGTATTAAATCCATATCATTACGCCTTTAAGAGGAGGAAATATCACTCAGATTGATTATATTATCCAGAGTGACAAATGGACATTTTACATTCTGTCCACATCATGCATATCTTTATAATTTCATCTCTCTCTCCCTCTCTAGAGATGGTCTAATGCATGAAGAGAGAGATAGTGAGAGAGAGAGAGAAAGAGAGAGAGAGAGTGTGTGAATGTATTCAAAGCCAAGGAGCTTCCATTCATCTATTTTTCCAGTCTTGAATTTGTCACTGCAAAGACAAGAGCAGAACAGCACTAAAAAAAGTGTCTGTCTGTCTTCCCGTCTGACTCTCTTCCCGTCTGTCTGTCTGTCTGTCTGTCTGTCTGTCTGCCTGTCTGCCTGTCTGTCTGTCTGTCTGTCTGTCTGTCTGTCTTCCCATCTGACTCTCTTCCCGTCTGTCTGCATCTCTATCTGTCTATCTGTCTGTCTGTCTGTCTGTCTGTCTTCCCATCTGACTCTCTTCCCGTCTGTCTGCATCTCTATCTGTCTATCTGTCTGTCTGTCTGTCTGTCTGTCTTCCCATCTGTCTGTAAATCTTCTATCTGTCTGCATCTCTATCTGTATGTCTGTCTGTCTGTCTTCCCATCTGTCTGTAAATCTTCTATCTGTCTGCATCTCTATCTGTATGTCTGTCTGTCTGTCTGTCTTCCCATCTGTCTGTAAATCTTCTATCTGTCTGTCTGTCTGTCTGTCTGTCTGTCGGTCTTCCCGTCTGTCTGTCTTCCCGTCTGTCTCTATGTCTATCTGTCTGTACGTCCTCACATTTTTCTGTAAATCTTCTGTCTGTCTTTCTGTCTTCCCATCTGTTTGAGAGAGAAAGACAGATAAATAATTGTGAATGGAATTGTGATTTTTTGGAATCAAGTTGGAACCAGAGGAGAACATGACCGACAGTGTGAGCTGGAAAAGACAAATAAAGACGGAGAGTGCAAGTGCCATGTTTTTTGGACTGGTAGGAAAGAAAAAGCAGCAAGAAAGAGAGAATTTCTGCTGGCTATGGTCGGGCAGGAGTCTGAGATGAGCGCAGTGGCCTGTATTGATCAGTTGTAATGAGCTCCAGAGGAGAAGAGGCTAATGGTGCGGCAGCTGTTGTGGACAGATCCCAGATCAGCCTCTGGGGTTCAGCTCCACTCGCCCTGGTCCAGCCCTGAGGGCACACATGCACTTGAGACTGCATCACTGCATCAAATGAACTAGACTGACGCTTCCCTCTTTTTCTCTCCCCCTATCTTTTTTTTCCTCTTTTGTCCTGTTTTTTATTCTTGAAGATG
Organism: Phoxinus phoxinus; assembly: GCF_949152265.1. Classification (NCBI taxonomy): domain Eukaryota; kingdom Metazoa; phylum Chordata; class Actinopteri; order Cypriniformes; family Leuciscidae; genus Phoxinus; species Phoxinus phoxinus. Next base: position 4,193,427 of record NC_136896.1, read on the forward strand.
GAGCAAAAGGGTTTTTCATGTTACTGCTCAGGCTGTGAGCTGCCGTGAAGCATAAATTGCATTTCTTTTGTCTTACATCTGAGGACAAAGAAGAATGTTGTCTTTCAATGTAATTCTCATTCTCCTGTGCAGAGTTATCCGATTTATAAAGCATTGCAATTCATTGTAAACATATTAATGTAACACAATTTTATGTGTAATGTGGCGACTTTCTGATTGAAAGCAATATTCCATTGGGAAAAAATATAATCATGTAATCATTTGGATTTTGCAAAATCAGTGTTACGTACAACAGTAGAAAATAGCCCGCACAGCCTATTGAAAAAAAAGTTTCAGAAGATGAGCAAAATCTATTCTTAGTGTTTATGTAAATGCTTTTTTTTGTGGATTAACATGCACTCATAAAAAGATCATAAATGTGTTCTTTTAAAAATAGTGTAAAATGTAAAGAATAGTAGAAAAACATGGATTTAAATTTTTTTTTTACACAATATTTACATTGTATAATATTGCACATTTCCATAAGTTAATACAAACCATTATTTTACATTTTTGTTGAATTTTAATTATATGCCGACTTAAAAGCGGAGAGAAGAAATAAGCATCCATGCAGTGCAAATGTAAAAATTGAATGCAAAATTTATGAATGAAGTAGTGTGGGGGCGGAGTCTGCATCGTGATGTCACATTGCAAAATCAATGCTAAATATAATCACTAAATTAAGCGTTTCCTAAGAACCTATGAAATGCTTGAGCTGCAGTGCTGACCAACACAATCCTGACACCATTAAAACCCACCCAGTTCAGATACATTTAAATTTCCAAAGATTACTGGTTTCTGACTGTGACATCATAATGCAGGCTCCTCCTCCCCACTGCCACAATTACAAAACGCTTCCCTTTCAGCTTGCAGTGCGAGTGCTGCAGTTTCTGGATGGCTGTGTTATCTCTCTGTTTCTGAGGAGACCATGTCCTTTAGTCGCTGTGGGGGTGATGTGTCCGACGGGACTCTGTCCAGGACAGCTGGTTCAAAACCTCTGCTCCTCGTCAACAGGTGACTGGGGATCTGTCAGACCCTGAGAGAGGGACCGGGGTCCCTGTGATGTGCCTTGTGAGAGCTGGCCCCGAGTCCACCTTAATTAATACGCAATTATGCACTAGATACGTGTGAGAGGGGAAGTGACCCGTGTCAAACAACACAGATTACTTTGGGAACTGTGGAGACAGATGCGGTGCGGGCTCTATATGTCCTGTGGTGAACTGCACTGTATGCGGACACATCGTATGGAGTCCATGCAGTGTCCTGTGTTAAATCTTTCTGGAAGGACGTTGGTTTCTAAATTCTCTAAATGTATCTGTCCTGTGACCTTGGTTTATGTCATCATCTTTAATATGCACTGTCTAGGGTATGACAGCAAATTACTTTTTTTTTTTCAGAGTTAACTGTTGTATGAATTTTTTTATATGCAAATAATAATAAATAAAAAAAAACTGATGAAAAAAAATGTTTTTAAACATTTAAATAAACTTTTTTTTTTTTATAAATTAATATTTTTATTCAGCCGGGCACATTTAATTGATCAAAAATTGACAGTAAATACATGTATAATGTTACAAAAGATTTATATTTCAAATAAATGCTGTTCTTTAAAACATTTTACTTGCATGCTTCACAGATTCCACAAAAATATGAAGTAGTTTTCAACATTGATAATAAGAAATGTTTCTTGAGCATTAAATCAACATATTAGAATGATTTCTGAAGGATCACGTGACACTGAAGACTGGAGGAATGATGCTGAAAATACAGCTGTGCATCTCAGGAATAAATTACATTTTATGTGACCCTGGATCACAAAACCAGTCGCACGGTTATATTTGTGGCAATAGCTAACAATACATTGTATGAGTCAAAATTATCAATTTTTCTTTTATGCCAAAAATCATTAGGATATTAAGTAAAGATCATGTTCCATGAAGATATTTTGTAAATTTAATACCGTAAATATATAAAACATGTATTTTTGTGAGTAAATGCAGCACAATCGTGAACATAAATGGATAACTTTAAAGGAGATTTTCTCAATGTTTAGATTTTTTTGCTCCTCAGATTCCAGATTTTCAATAGTTGCATCTCGACCAAATATTGTCCTATCCTAACAAACCATACATCAATGCAAGATTATTTATTCAGCTTTCATATGATTTATAAATCTCAATTAAAAAAATAAATAACCATGTGACTGGTTTTGTGGTCCAGGGTCATGTAATAAAAAGGTTATTTTAGATTGTAATAATATTTCACATTATTTGCTATATATTATTTTGTTTGCATTACAATTGAGTGCAGAAAAAGGTGAACACTTTACACTTTTTGACCTCATATAATTTGAGAGACTATGGGACATTTGCTTTTTTAAATATTAATGTCACGCCACAGAGCTATTAAGTTAAAAAACAAAAGGGAAGTAAAATACTGATAAACTTAGACCTACAGTGTACAATATTTTTATTTTCTTATACATTAATTTTAATCTAAACTCTTATTGAGAATGCAAAGGCAAACTTGATGATATCATTGAGATTAATTTGCTTTAGCGCCATATTTGTGAATTATATTTATAGAAGTATAATAAATACAATGTTGCTGAGCATTGCATAGTTTTACTATAGCCACAAATGTTTCATCAAGGTAAAGAAATGCTGCAGATAGCGCATGTGTGCAGTGGAGAGAAGCTGAGCGTAAAGCTACACGAGCAGTTTTTGTTTCTCTCCGAGAAAAAGATGAAGCTGGTTTGGCTCTGCTTTTCCTCTTCACTGGCCTGTGTGGAGGACTCCACGTTTAAGGCCTTGCTTGTTACTTCTAATTGATTTCTTTTCATGTGCTTGTCTTTCTCACCAGGGCAGTGGAGTGTTAAACGGCTCTCCCCACTCGCGCTCACTACCAGCCAAACCAAATTGTACTTTAACTCCAGGAAAGATGAAATGCTGCCTCTCACGAGGGTTGCTGTCTATCCCGCATCTCGCCGACATTTGTGGAAGAAGAACTCGCCATTGCGTGGCTTCCGCGCGACTGACAAGCCCTGAAAAACGCAACGGTGAGTCTGTGTTGGGATAACCTCACAAAATGCATCTGAACGGCGTTCAGAAAGAGATATTTCTCTCGCTGCTGACTGGACAACCATCCCAGGTTGTGTGTCTCAGCGTTGAGGTCTGTTTTAAATTTGCTGTGTAAGGTACGCGGTCGACCCCAGAGGTCACTTTCTCCTGTTTTTCACCTTTGACCCCGGACTACTTTTGGGGTCACGGGTCCCTCTGGAACCACTCAGCTCAACACCTCCAGACACGGTCCTCAAAAGCCCACCTCCTCCTTTCTTTCTTCATTTTTTTTCCTTGATTTTTTCTTATTTACTACAATCCGATGATGTCCTTTTTTCCGTCTATCTCTACATCTCTAGACGAGACGAAGCGTGACACCGGATCTGTGGTGAAAAGCGTCCATTGTTTCTGATCGGGCCGTGGGAACGTATTCGGTGTTGAAAACTGTCAGCGTCAATCTGATTTAACCTCTGAAAGTCCAAAGCCCAACGGAGACGCACTTTCTGAGTGACACCTCCCGGATGTTGATATGTGTGGCCACATTTTTTTTCCCCAGGTACAAAACAAGCAAAGGTTTACATGAAATGAATAGTTTCCTTTAATTATTGATATGAATTAATTTTTGATTACTTTTTCTTTGTATCTATTCAGTAAAATGAACAATAGAAACCCTTAAAAAGAATAATAATACAAATATATATATATTAGCATACCATATTTATTCACTGTAAACTGTGGCAATTTAGTAAATAAATACATGCATAATGAAAGCTTCTTAAACAGTCTGATGTTGATCCATATTAAATTGTTTTCACATGTTTTTTATGGATAAATTATTCAAAAAAAAAAATATATATATATATAATAAAAATGCATATTTAATAATACACATATTATTATATTTATTGTAAACTGTGCCAATGTAGTCTTAGCCCCTAATGTAACAAACAAGCAAACAAACAGAAAATAAACATAATGTTAAATTAGTATGATTTTACATGTTTTTTTTGTTGGTTGTAGGGTAAACCCACAATGAAATTGTTTATTCAAATAAAAAAGAAATTCCATATTACAATATATATATATATATATTGTAAACTATAACACTTTAGTCTAGCCACTAATTGATTGATTAAATCATTTTAAATATTAAAATTAAAATATAAATTTTGAATTAGGATGTTTTTATGCTTTTTGTAGATTAGTTTATATTATATTATATTATAATAATAATAAATCATATTACTACATTTATTTAAACTGTAACATTTTAGTATTAGCCACTGAATGAATGAATGAATGAATGAATGAATGAATGAATG
>NC_136896.1:4207846-4245346 GCF_949152265.1 Phoxinus phoxinus
ATCTGTATCGTACAAGAGCTGATACACCAATCCAGACGCCATCAAACTCTCCCCGAAGGTTAGCCGAACATCAGTGGCGAAAACAACAGGCACCTCGCAACATCAGCAAACAAGAGGAAGCTTTGAGAGCTTTCTGAAAGGGCGTCCCAGGTTGGTTTCGCTAGCTTTTCAGTGCAAATCCAGTCCAGACCGACTCGACTAGAACTCAGTTTCATCCCACTGGACTGAATCGTAGGATCCGTCTTCATTGGCATCGAGTTGAATCATAAATGCAGACATGAGCATGTCTTTGCTGGAGAGCATCATGGGGGAGAATTTGCACACCGTCAATGTCAGGAGGTTTATCTGAGGAGTGTGGAAAACTGTTTTTCTTAGTGTTACCAACCTAAGTGCTCCCAAAGATTCCAATAGAGTCTGTCACGGCGGACCCGGCCCTCCCAACGCAAGATAAAACGCCTCATAAAAGCGCAGGGAAGTGAGCCCATTTGTGTCTATTAGAGAGAAAAGTTCCAGCAAGCCAGCCATTCCCGGCAACGTCGCTTGTCACCGCGGAGATTCCCGCGGGATCCCGCTCTCTCTCCACCTACGGCTACAACGTTATTATTTCCCCTCCTTCACTCTTCATCCCTTTCTGTGAACCCAGAGGAGAGCGTGAGCTCTTCCTCTTTTGAAGAAGAGAAATGTATGTGTTTGCTCCTCTCTTTACTGCTAAATTAGACCGTAGACTGTGCTGTGGAGGAAACTGTGATGATTTGATCAGGATTGTCTGATCACTCTAACCGTGCTTCCACAGTCTCTACTAGTACAGGTACTTACAAAACAAAAGTGCGTTTTATGCATTTTATATATTGCAATATACTCTCAAAATTGGGGCTTTTTTGAAGACTAGCTACAGTGGCCGTGAGAAATGTATTTTTTTACAATTCCATTTGGTTTTGCAGAAATTAATCACATTATTTAAATTTACATTTATTTCAGCGATTGCATTTCTTGCACATTTTAATAGACATGGAATATGCATTGTCATTTTGTAGCTGCATGTATTTTAATATTTGTTTTGTGCTTTAATTAGCTGAATTTATTTAAATATTATTATATATCATTTTGTAATATTACTGTAATATAACTGATGTACATTTATTTTAATATATTTTTAATCAGCCAGCATATAGTATATTACACTTTTTTAATAAATTATTTTCTTTCTTATCAGGGTCTACTGAAAAATCGATAAATCGATAAATGCCATTGTGGTTCTCTAAAGAACAAAACTACACTGCTGTGTGTTCCAGAGGAATCCGTAATGTTTACAAGTAAGTTAACAAAATAGTTAATATTGTTATTTTTTTCAAAATACGTTTTTAACTTTTTTTTCGAAACAGCCATCCATGCTTAAGTGATATATCACGTTATTGTTATTATTATTTCTTAAAATTATTATATGCATATATATTTTTCTAGTCTAATAATAATTTATCTATAACTTTGTCAAAAATAGATTTTTTTTTATTGATATCTTCATGTCGTTTATTGAACACTTACACATAAAAACACTCTAAAAACACTCATTGTTGGTTTCATAAAAGCAGTTTTGATTAATATAATATAACTTGTTATTTCACATAATAGAGAACCTCACTGTACATCTCATTGGCATGTCATATCAAACAACAGTGCTTGATAATGCTCTCTTTAAATGAAATGTTCTTCAGTGCAGTTCTGACATGCTTATGTGACCAGTAACAACATGTATATCAGTTCACTGACTCATCTGATCCACAGCGGAGACGCAGCGCTGACAGCAGGCCTTGTGTAATATAGTCATTTCATCTGCAGATGAGTGACCCCCAAAACTGCACATTTCCATGGGCAATTTCAAAGATGTCTTTCTTTGCGCTCGGTGCACGGCTCAGAACAGCCGGCAGAAGAAGAAAGATGAAGATGGAGACTAGAGAGAGATGAAGAAATAGAAATGAAAGGCAAACATCATTCAGAAGTGATGCCAGGGATCCATCAGGCTGCCGGCTCTTACGGTCACGGATAAAGAAGGGAAAAACCCTCTCCGACTCGGATTCATATTGATGACTGAGGATTCTCGATGGCCTAAAAACATCCGGGTGGGAATGAGGTGTATTTTCCAGCTTGAGTTCCAGGGCATGTTCCTATTAGTGGGCAGCACTCCTGAAGGAAACGGCATGAGTCTGCATGGATAGATGGCCTGTCACACAGCCATACAATTATTCCTCTCCTGTCCTACAATGAGCCGTAATGGCCCGGAAGCTTGGGCTCAGACGAGAGAGACCGGGCTATTAATCTAACACATATTCTACCTCACCTCCTGTCCTGATATATATATTTTTATTTTACAAATCGCCACTATAAAACATGTCCGGCATTCTTTGTGCTCGGTGATCTAATGACAAGGGCTTGGAGAGTTTGGCAAAGCTCGAAATGCTGTGAACTGTTATGAATCAACCAACCCGATCTCAGGGCAATTCGTACGAATTTTACGAGGTTGCTAATTCGTACTAATTCACACGTCCTCACCCGTAAGATTTTGCTAAATCGTACATATTTTACGAGTTGCCAAATTTGTATGAATTCGTACGAATGACCTACACTGTAAAAAAAGATTAATTGACTCAACTTAACTCAGTCAAAGCAACAAGATGACTTGACTTAGTTAAGTTGAGTCAACTAATCTTTTTTACAGTGTACCCTGACCCCGCCCCTAAACCTACCCATCACGTGGGTTTAGACAAATCATACGAATTCGCCACCTTTTAATCACTCGTACATATTCGTACGAATTAGTCGTGAGATAGCGTTGAAATCAACGGATACACATTTTAAAGGACATTTACCGGTAACTATCACTGATTTGTATTCATTTTGGCCATGTTGATGGTATCGCAATATACATTACTGTTTGTGGTTAGTAAGATTTTTCTTTTTTTTTTAAAGAAATTAATACTCAGCAAGAATGCATTAATTTGATCAAAAGTGACGGTAAGACATTTATAATGTTACAAACTATTTTAAATTAATGCTGTTTTTGTGGACTTTCTAATTTCATTAAAGAATCCTGAAATTTGTTCTGATCACGGTTTAAAATATTAGGCAGCAAAACTGCTTTCAACATTGATAATACTAATAAGAACCATTATTAAAAAACTGATCCTGAATAATAATTGAGCAGCAAATCAGCATATTCAAATGATTTCTAAAGGATCATGTGACTGAAGACTAGAGTAAACATTTGAATGATATTTCACAATATTGCTGTTTTTACTGTATATTAAGCGTAGCATCAGTTCTGGCAGCTCACGTCAGCTCTCAGCTGACTCACGGGTACCTAGGAATGCGACGCCGATCACTGTCTCCATACAGTATATAATCTCCTTCAGTATTATCAGCAGCTATCACGTTTCACAGGAGCGAATTACCCTCCTCCCTCCCCAGCTCCTCCTCTCGCCCAGTCAGGATTTGGCATTCTGATTCCCCCTGAATCAGACTAAAATTATCTAATTATGTTGTACATTAAAATTAATTAATGATATCTGCAATACATTGATGTTGGTTCTGTTCTGTGTTTCCTAAGGGGGTTATTGCTGCTCTCCTGCTCTTATCCATGCTAGGCTGCCCAGAACAGAACCATACAGCCAATCCTAACTGTCAATCATATTTGACGATAATGGTCCTGATAGAATTTATAATAATTAAATCAGCCTTGGTGATTGTTCCAAAATTGTTACAAACCTTTGACCGGTAGTGTATCAAGCATGTTAATATTAAATTAGCATATTATGATTTAATTTTGTATCTTATCTTTTATTATGCATTAAATTATTTCAATAAATATAACATAGAATATTACAAGAATATACATCGTGTGAACGTTATACGTAATGGCCACCTGCATATAATCACACGTTGCCTAAATGCCTTTGCATGTCAACACGTTAATGAGTGTTTAACACCCTCTGTCCTGATGACCAACAGCTGAAACAGTCCCTGTGTGCTGCTGTCTTCTGATCCATTAGAATCTGGCTGCCTGTTCACCCCAGATCCATTATCATTAGTGTGTGTGTGTGTGTGTGTGTGTGTTTGGCTGCGGTGGTCTTATGCACAGGGGTCTTGGCTCCGGTGCAGTCGCGATGAGCAACACCTGCTCCAGGCTCACTGAGACACCTCCACGCATCTCATGCAACACTTGTTCTGTCAGACTGCAGCCCTGCCAGACGCCCCTGACTCTGAGCTAGACTTTACACACACACACACACACACACACACACAAATGTCTGCGTCCGTCCGTCCACTCCCCCCCATCACCCCGTCCCCTGGAGGTCCCCGGGGCCCCTGAGGCCCGCAGGAGAGGGGACAGAAAGTGAAGTGGACAGAGGAGAGGCCCTTTGGAGGATCCAGTGAAGCGTGGCATGAAGACCCTGACTGTCCAATGTCACTCTCTCTATGATATCCTTCAGTGCGTCAGATACCTGCATTATAAATGAGAGCGCTTTTATTTCCATCACAGACAGTCCCGCTGCAAGCGTCCAGACAATATTCTTCTCTTTCTCAGCCCGAGAGCCCATCATGTGCACTGCTGTGGTCAGAGCCAAAATACGGAAGTGCTCGAGTACAGATGGATTATGTGTTGATCTGGAAACCAAAAGTTCAAAATTGCAAGGGAACAATAAGAAATTAGAGAGTTATCTTTGTCATTAAATCGTGAAGTGTTTTTCAGGAGTTTTGAATAGTTCACCAAAAATCAATGTAGTCATTATCGTAATATAATCTTTTACAGACTTAAAGACTTATTGTATTCATAAAATAGAGTGCCATTGTTAGGGAAAAAATAAATATGAAAATAAATGTGTGCGTGTATATATATATGTGTGTGTGTGTGTGTGTGTGTGTGTGTGTATATGAAACAAATGTATTAAATTGATCCAAAGTGACAGTAATGACATTTATAGTGTTACAAAATATTTCTATTTCAAATAAATGCTGTTATTTTGAACTTTATATTCACCAAAGAGAAAAAAAATGACACAGCAATGCATTAATGTTTCCAACATTGATTGTATGAAATGTTTCTTGAGCTTCAAATTAGCACCACATCAGAATTAATATAATCAAATATATTGACGTAGAAAATGGTTATTTAAAAATTTGAATAGAATATTCACAATTGTCTCAATATTTTTATTGTTTTTGATCATATAAACGCTGGCTTAATTAGTGACGTTTAGATTATTGTAAAATTGACATTTATTTGTACTTTTACACACTGTAGTTATAGAGATGGAGCGCTTGTGACAACTAGCCCCGGCCTCATTTCTCTATGTGATTTGCAATATTGGGAAACCGAATATACTAATAATAATTAGGAGCTTGACATATTATCATCATATTCTACATGTTGTTACTGCTTGTACAAATAATGACATTACTTGAACTGCCTGAAGGTGCTGAAACTAATACTAAATCAGCCAATTATAATAACTGGAATGAAGGTCTTAAAGGATTTTTGGCCTGACCTTTATAGAATTTATTGGCTCAGTTTTGCTGAGAGGGTAATGGGGAAGAGCCTCCGCCAACTCCTCAAAAGTGGTTTGTTAAAAAATACCAGTGATGCATTAAAAGCAGGAGGGGACGTTTCATACCTTTTGCTGTTTGCTGATGATTTAAGTGAAGATAAAGTGGCGTCCTCGAAACCAGAGTGGAAAGTATCCGCCTGTTTATCTGCGCAGAACAATAGCGAGGCCCGATCTGGCCGGCGTACAGTGGCAAATTTCCTAATTAGGTTATATCGCCTGCGGTCACATTTTTGGTGAGTTCTTTCTGTGTTCAGCGGAAGACCAATTAGCACTCGTAGCCTCATGAACATGGTATAATGAGAACCCTCAACCCTGGCGGAAAGCAAATACCACGACTCTGCAATAAGGAGCTTATTTCTCCTCTTCTTTCTGCGCAAGCCAGCTGGCTCTGACACGCCGCAAAACTGGAGGACGAGGAAGAGTGGAACAAGACAAAACAGGCTTTAGCAGGACAAGCTGTCCATGTCCCGGCATATCTGCGTGTGCCATAAGATGTCCGGTCGCAAAACAACAACTGCTGACACCGGAACTGACGAGAGGGGGGAGGCTTTCAAACAGAACGGGGTCGGGGCTTTTCTTTTCCAGATTTAACATGAATAAGCTTGAATTTCGGGGATTACTGCGGATGGCGACTCGATTTGTTTATTTCTTTCTTTGGGTGCTAACAGAGTGTGGCGTGCCAGCGCTGAAGGGCCGTGCCAGCAGTGTGTTCGGGGAGTGACAGACCTTCTTATCACACGCTCAATGTGCTGCCTGTTAGTTACGCTGTTTTATTGAAGATTTCCGTCGGTTCTTCCTCAGTTCCTGGCCTTCAGCAGCTGTCCGTCAGCCAGAGCTGGAGACAAACTGGAAATTAGGATTTCAAGTGCTGCAAGATTAGGAAAATTCCCTTGGTTCCGTGACCTTTCGAGTGTGATTTAAATGAACGATGAAAATACCCAATTATGATGGATGCAATCTTAGCATAACGAGAAAATCATTTTGCGCAACTTATTATATTATATTATATTATATTATCAATCTTGAATTATATTTAAATTAATGATGAAAGTTCCAAATTATGATGGCCACAAAAATAATTTTGAGCAACATACAATTATATATATTATACTATATTGTATTACTACATCATATCATATCATATCATATCATATCATGATATATTTTATCTATATTATATTGTATTTACATTATAATATTTTGAAATAGATTTTAAATTAATGACAAAAGTGTCCAATTATGAATGCTGCCGTGATAGCATAAAGATAAAATGAGTATTAATATAATATCAAATCATTATCATTCATATCACATAATTAATATATAAATTATATCATATTCATATCATAATTTCATTCATATCATAATTATATATTTTTATATAACATTCATTATATTATATCAAATTATAAATACATTATATATTTAAAAATGGCAGTCTAGAATTAGATTTAAATTCCTGATGAAAGTACCCAATTTGTTATATATTGAATATTGTGTACCAGATAATAGTTTTGTGCAACATATGTATGCTATATATTTTATATTGTATTATATAGAAAAAAGTTAAAATTGTTTTGTGCAATATATATACTGTATATATATTCCACAAAATATATATTTTTTGGTCTACTCGCCTCATTTGGACATTTTTTAAGGGGCAGTGAGTTCCTGGCTTTTCTTAGTGGCTGCTAACATATTGCATAACTAATTATGCACTAAAGTTGAATAAATCAGGGTAAGTGATTCAAACAAACCCCTAACCCTAAATAGGAGTGATGCTTGCCTTAGCCTGAATATAATGGATTTTATATGAATATAATATGAATTAAATAGTGCATAATCAATGTATAATGGATACTTAAAACGGTCGAGTAGAACATTTCATTAATTCTCTATGGACAAATTGTTAAGCTAATGTCTTCTTGATCATTTTTCTTTTCTGATCAGAGATATGATGCTGCCTCCTTCCCTTCAGAACAACATTAAAGTGAAGGTGGCCTGGGGATCTCTCTCTCTCTCTCTCTCTCTCTCTCTCTCTCTCTCTCTCTCTCTCTCTCTCTCTCTCTCTCTCTCTCTCTCTCTCTCTCTCTCTCTCTCTCTCTCTCTCTCTCTCTCTCTCTCTCTCTCTCTCTCTCTCTCTCTCTCTCTCTCTCTCTCTCTCTCTCTCTCTCTCTCTCTCTCTCTCTCTCTCTCTCTCTCTCTCTCTCTCTCTCTTCATCTGTCTATCGGCCCGTAAGCCAGCTATGGAGATGAAACGCAGAACACACTTGTCTTTATGGGCCCCTATGAGCAGTCAAAAAGATCTGCAGGAAAATCGGCCACCACAACAACAACAGCAGCGGTGACAGTTCACCCTCAGGATAACAAGACTTTATAGCCTCATGAAGAGACTGTCTGATCATCCGGCCAGATCTTTATGATTCAGACAGAAGGAAAGAGAAGCCCAAGAAGAGAGGAAGGGTTCCTCTGAGAGATGCTGAGGTTATAAATGTTTGTCTCGTGTACCAGCGACACACCTGCTGCTCGTGTCCTTCCTCACTCCATGAACCCAAAGGAAGGAGAATCCAGAAATGTCCAGCAGAGAACAAAAAAAAATGAACAATTCAGAATAGAAACCTTCGGAGACAGTGGCTCAGTTAGTGCAGTGATGCATGGGATAGTGAAAATGACTGAAAATGTCCAAATTATAAACGAATCATTCTGACTGGTTTTATGAACTAGATCAAAAGATTCATTGAAAAGATTCAACTCAGATGAATGATTCCTTCAGGAATTAGGACATGTTTCATAATACTTCAGAAGATGAGAGTATACTGTAGCACATGATTCTTGAAATCCTCTAAAATGTTCTTTACACAAATGTATAATTTATTAATTTTTTAGAATAAAATAAAATGTGTATGTTTTTTATTAAAAATATATATATATTCAACTTAATGAAAACATGAATGTTAATGTATCCCTAAAAGAAGGATAACAGAAGGAAGAGGTTAATTAGAATTAATATATAACTACAATAATAATTATTCATAATAATTATATAATTGTATTATTATCATCATCATTGTTCATGTTAATATTTAAGAATCAAAATTGTATTATTTTAATTTATAATTATACTTTTATTTTTGTCATCTTTAAAAACATATTTAAATTGTATTTTATATATTTTTATCTTTCATATCTGCTTTATATTCCGTTTATTTTATTTATTAAAACTAGACAATATGAAAATCATCCTTACGGTCCTCTTTTATGAGTTGAACAAGGCCACTCAGGGTCTGGTGAGTTTCTTTTTTCTTCATCTTTTTATAAACAGTTTTATAAAATAAAAAAAACAGTCATTACTGTACAGGAATTGTGTGTCAAATCTGTCATTCAAATTACAAAGAAAATGCTTGCTATTTTTACATAATTCCCCTTGTTTTAAGCAGCAGAAAAATAGCTACTGTATTTATTACATGTGATATTCAAAATATGGTTATATTGTCAAAACAGTCAGCTATCAACACAAGTTTTTCTGCCCAACGTAAATGAAACCGCCTGAACATCTTGAATAGATGATTGCAAAATCATAAACCTTTTTTCTTCTTGTTTCTCCCCCAGGTCTGCAGCTTGTTGCGGCGCTCCGAGAGATACAGATCTGCTTCCTGTATTTCCACATGACTGATTACTACAGTAAAGGCCTCTGGGATTCGCCTGTGCCTGTCAGAGTTCTGTCGGAGCGCTTTCTCCTTATTACCTGTAATATCAGCCCCACTTCTAACCCTTTTTAACACGAGCACCTCAATCTGCTCTTACGGACTCTTGTGCTTTCTACGGGAAGTCCCGTAACTCTCTCCAGGCCGGCTGCGTGGGCTCTCGGTCTTTAGCGGTGTGGCTGTGTGGCGTTCACATCATGAAGCGATCAGGGCGTTGAGTCTGAACAAGGCTGACAGGTCCATATACAGTACGGCCTCTTTCTTCATCCGACATCTGATAGATATTTCCTTCTCATTACAGCCAGCATTCAAACTCAAATGACACCTTTTCACAACTTTCCGCAACTAAACATCTTTCACACGCTAATTGGCGCTGGAATGATCTCGGCCGCTAGCCGTTAGCATGAGAAGTCGGAGGGAAATCAAAATCTATCTTTGTGATGTTATTTTCGCCGCGTGAGGCAGTCAAAATACTCACTAAGTCGCAGTCAAAACTATATCAGTCAGAATAGCCTAAATTGAAGTGTGGAGTTGGGAAAAAACGCTATTTCTTACCCCGAGGGAAACCCGTGGGAGAAGCTTCATATAAATCTAAAGAAACAACATCGATATCAGCATCTGGGGCATCATCTTCTCCCGGTGCTCTCTCTTACACATATCCACATAAAACACTCGCACGCGCGTGCCTTCATACCCACACATGACCTTTCAGCGAGCGAATCGCTTCGGATGAAACATTTATGAGACGGACATATCAAAACATTCCTGTTGAAATACCTCTGTAGTTTCATTATTTATTTTCCTTTCTTTTTCTCCCCTCTCCCAGCCATCCATCAGCGCAATATTTGCCACACATCAGAATCCATCTGACCTTAAATATGCAACCCGAAACCGGAAAATGACTCTGCACATTCGAGGGGGTAAAACGTAGACGCGGTCCCTGTGGAACATTGAGTATCCAGCAAACCCCAGTCTGAGGTGTAAGAGTCGACCCTCGGCCTCCGTATCCTTGTCAGCGCCCGCACATCAAAACCGTTTCCCCAGGAAAAGCCCGTCTGGGTCCTGGCGCTGACCTTTCTAGACTGCCGTTAACCTCTCAGGGATTCTAGATCCTTCTCTTCCTGCTCCCGACCCGGGGCAATGAGTGCCGGTGACCTCTGAACCCCCGAATCTAAGGGGGAAAAGGACCCAGAACCACCTCCGTCCCAGCAGACAGTTCTGTGTCACAGTGGAGACCCAGAGGAGAGACGGCACTGGTGAGAAAGACCTGCGGATGGATCGCATTTCTCATGTCTGGCTCGGCGGAAAAGCCCCTGATAGACACCAAAGATAAATCCAGAGAAAGAGAGAGAGATGGGACTCCATATGTCGGTATTCTGTAAGGCCCAAAATCCATGTTGTTGCATGAAAACATACATGAGAAATATAGACACAGCCGGGTGAGGTAGATAGGTGGTTAATTTTTCTATTTATATGGAAAGCTTTGCTTCGAAATCTGTTGTTTGGGAGTCTGATCACTGAACACGGCACTGTAATCGCTTCATGTTTCTTTGAAAGACCGTCAGCCAAGTCAAACCTAAACTCATATGTTGCAATTGATATGTTTCCTGTACAGTTACAGTGATCCCCAAAAGCCACCGCAGCATTTGTTTGCGAATACCGCTTGCTTTGATACACTAATGTTCAAAAGTTTGGAGTCGAAAATGTGTCTCTTCTGCTCACCAAAGGCTGCATTTATTTGATCAAAAAATACAGTAAAAACAGCCAAATTGTGAAATATTATTACTATTTAAAATGTTTTCCCCCAAAAAAGGTTATTTGAATATCTTTTAAAGTGTAATAAATTCCCGTGATCAACGCTGAATTTTCAATATCATTACTTCAAGTCTTCAGTGTCACATGATCCTTCAGAAATCACTCTAATGCTGATTTGCTGCTCAAGAAACATTTATTATTATTATTATTATCAATGTTTAAAACAGTTGTGCTGCTTATACTGTATGATCAAAGTAAAAAAAAATAATATTTGAAATGAAAATCTTCAGTAAGAAATGTCGTTACTGTCACTTTAATGCAATTTCATGATCAATTGATCATCCTTGATGAATGAAAGTATTACAAATCTTACTGACCCCAAACTTTTAAAATGCTAATGTATTTTATTTAATGCAATGACAATGTAGACATTTTTAAATGTGGCATAATAATATATATATATTTATTGATTTATGTTATACATCAAAGTAGAATTTGTTGTACTGCATTTTATTTCAATTAAATCGAAAATATTTAATTAAGTTAAATAACTTTCAAATTGAAAATAATGAGAATCACTATTGAGAATAATAGAGATTAAAAGTAGCACAAAAGTAAATTGTTCGAGTGCAATGCAATAATGAAAATTTATGTGGAAATATGCTAGAGCAAATTTCAGTATAAATTTTATTTTTAAAGAGCCATAAAAACATTATTGTGTAACTTGGAATTTCAATGTAACATGTTTTGCGTCACATTGTGCATGCAGAAACACTTCATGAACCAAAATCGTTTTTCTTATTTAGATTTTGGGGTGAATGTGGTTTATTGAGATTCCCGATATACACAAGCGCGCATAAAGACACAACATGTTCACTAGCAACAAAACTGGCTCCTTTTTACCAAACATCGCGCACACACACACACACACACACACACACACACACACACACACACACACACACACACACACACACACACACACACACACACACACACGCACACACACACACTATACAGATGAGTAATTGTGAAAACAACAAGGTCATGGAGTGTTCTGAGCAAACAGACGTCTCTCGGAGAGCCTTAGCCCTGTGTGTAAGTGCACCTGGGCAGCTCCATCACCCCCGGTGACCATATGGATGGGTCAAAGGACACACACATACACACACAGATGCACCTGGACACTCTCTCTCTCACACACACACACCTCATGCACTGGCACAGAGGGAGAGAGAGATTGAGAGAGCGCACCTGTGCTTTAAACAGACCTGAACACGAGCAGATTAGAATGAGGAGAGAGAGGGGGAGATTTTAGCGTTTTCAACAAACTGCACGGGAACATATTTTTCAGACATTGGGGGAATATTTCAGTCTTTTCGCAGGAGTGAGGACAAGTTTTCGCAGGAGTGACCTAGACCTACTTGCAGCAGAACGGTTCTGTGCCAAGTCTTTCTTTAAAACCCCATCTTTATTCTGCTACTATTATTAGTGCTGCTTGCTTTAGCAGTAACTGTTGTTATTTCCAGCCAGGCCCACACAGAATCTGCAGGCCCGCTCAGAAAACCAACGCTCAGCAGATTTCAGCAGAACTGGAACTTCTGTCATTCACAAAGTTATATCCTTCACCTTGTGTTTGTTCATTGTGTTGGTTAATTATGCATACAGAGAGCACATACAAATACAGTAATCAGATAGGCTATATTTAGCACAATTTATGATATTCTAGAGAATTTTCTCTCAACATCAGAGCAGAAGAATGTGTAGATTCTGACTGGACTTGGTTATTGCTTAAACTTTTGAACATAACTGGTCTCTCACATTTATGGTACAGACATGAATGCTATCAGAAATCATGCGGCTTGTCGAAGACAGGTTGTTTCTTTTACATATATATATATTTTTGCTGGGCAGATGATAAAATTGCTTTTTATGTCTTTATTGGATACAACAAATTAGGGCTGTAAACGATTAATCGCGATTAATCGCATCCAAAATAAACGTTTGTGTTTACATAATATATGTTTGTGTATAATTATTTTGTATATATAAATATACACACATGCATGTATATATTTAAGAATTTTTATTTATTTATATTTAAAATAGTTCTATACAAGTATGCAAATATTTCTCAAATATATACATGCATGTGTGTGTATTTATATATACAAAATAATTATACACAATTTATACACATATATTATGTAAACACAAACTTTTATTTTGGATGCGATTAATCGCGATTAATCGTTTACAGCCCTACATTTAACTACATATATATATGTATATAGGCTATATATATAATTTTTATTAATTGTTTTAATAAAACATTTTTTTTACCGGTATATGGGAGAGATATGGGATGCAAATAACACATAGGCCTACCATTTAATTTGACCAAAACGACAAGACTTATTTTACACATTTTTCCTCAGCACATTCTCTCTGAATGGGTCTTGAGAGGGCGATCATAACGAGCTCATTATAATCGTATTGTTAATAAGAGTCTCTGTCATTATCTCTTCATCTGCATTTGGGCCTGATCATTTCCACATCTGTTAATGGTGTCATTCCGTTATTTCGTTTGATCGTTATCTCGCGTGTGTCTCTAAAGAGGACGTGTGTGTGTGGGCCTGCAGTGTGGCACTGAGCGTGCTGGAATATCTTTCACAAGTTTTCTTTGATGACTTCAATCTTTAATATTTTTGCACTCTGTACTTTATTGCTCAAGTACACAGATGTCTTCCTGAAAGCCGATCATAGCGAAGGGCTCATTCCTCTCACCAACACCTGTTCCACTGCAATTTACCTGTTTACTGACAACTTACCAATGTGATAATTTACCTGAGCCCAGTCTGCGGTCCCTGTCCGTACACCTACTGCTCTGAGCTTCCGTACAGCAGGTGTGTGTGTGTGTGTGTGTGTGTGTGTGTGTGTGTGTGAAAGAGAGAATGAGAAAAAGAGAGAGCGAACTGAGAAACAGTGAGGGGGAAATGCATTTGCCACTGTGTGTCTCTAATTCACTCATTTTGTTTTATCATGTAAAACTCAAAAATGAATCTGTGAAATTATTGTCTTTGTTAATGTGAAATCACACTTGACTCAATCACAAAGGGATAGTTCACCTAAAAATAACAATTCCGTCATTTTTAACTTTAACGTCATTAACCTCATTCCTCAGCTTTTAAAAAATAAAAAAATATTTTTCTAAATATCTTTTGTGTTCCACAGAGGAAAAAAGTCATACAGATTTGGAGAGTAAATTATGTTATGAATTATTTATTTATTTATTTATTTTTTGGTGAACTATCCCTTTAATGCAAGTATGTGTTTTTATTGGACACATTAGGGTTTTTAATTTTTTTATGTTTTTTTTAATCGCTTTTTATTTTTAATGTGTGAAAAGCTTGTAATTATACTTAAACAAAACGAGACATTACTTAGAAAGCCTATAGATTGCTTTTTTTATGTGAAGGACTTTTATGTGACGTTTACACACACGAGGCTGCAGTTCACTTAATGACCACCAGTGTCGCTAATAACAAGGGTTTCTAAATTCTACATAATTTGTAATCCTTCATCCAAAGACTTCCTCATTTTTCTAACTCAACTTTTTTATATGGCCTTTACCTTTAAAATACTGTTAGCTAATGCGATGACGTTTTCGAGTGCACATTGTTGTTCAGGGCGCTGTATCAGACATTGTGTGGTCAGTAACTCTGGCCAACTCTTCATCCCATTAATTTATGATTTACAGCGATTAACTTTTGCTGATTAAAGTGATTATTTGGAGTACGGTGCGCTCAAGCCCAAATGATGTGTGGCATTGCTCTGTCTTCCTCCATTGTGTCGGACCATCATGCCAACAGCTTTAAAGTTCCATCAGGGATCCCTGTCCAACCTCTGCCAGGCCGGCTAATCTGTAATCATTCATGGCTGACTTCTACAAACTGCTCGTGCTGGTGTTCATTTCTGGCACTCGACAGCAACCGGCGAACCCTTCTCCATCTCCCCGCAGTAAACAAACGGCGCGTGGAAAGGTTACCCAATAGTGTGAGGCGCCAGATCTCCAAAGGAAACGGGGTATTAAGCATGTCGGAGCTTTTCAAGTCCAAAAAGGTGATTTGGGTTTTGAACTGGATGACTTTTTGTTTTACTTGTTTGTGTTTTTGAAGCTCTGGCTTCTCCACGGGAGACTGGTCTTCGTGAGCACAGTAATACAGCCGACTGAAGTCAGCATTTGCTCTGAGTGGTTTGGATCACCTCGGTCTCATATAAAGGCCGTTAATGTGGCTGATGTTCTTTTTAGGAGATTTGCAAGAAGGGAGTTATTTAGAGCAAACTGTTATTTAGGTGATGTTTTAAGTGTTCAACTGATTCAAAAGACTCTTATTTCAGTAATATGTATGATAAAGTCATTTTGAAGTACAATTTTTTTTTTAGGTACAGCAGTTTCCTTCATTACCTCCACCAGAATCTTTAGAAATATAACACAATTCATTTTTTTACTCTATGAGAGACATTTGCACATAATAGTATTTGAGTATAATGGCACAGTGCATTTTTAAAAGGTTCGTTTCCCAAAAATCACTTTAAAATATTTCCCTCCTGTAGCTCTCAAATCTCATTTGAATTTTTGCTTATTCAAACTTCACTTTTCAAGGTGAAATATGAGCATTCTGTCTATCATCTTCTTTTGTGTTTTTTTAGGTGAATGAAAATGCTCAGAACAACATAAGGGTGAGTAGATTATGACAGACCTTTCATTTTTGGGGGGTAAGAGACCATCGTGTTGAAGTGAAAAGAAGGAGGTTTTTCCAAAAGGGAATTAACACATATTATTCACAGAGTATATACTTTTTTTATACGGCAAACTATATACAAGTCTTATTCTACTAATTATGGTTTAAATATAATTATCATTAAAGTTATTGCAAGAATGCCAATGCTTAAATCAGTTCCGTTGTGGCAAAGTGAGCTTTTGTCAGCGTTCAGGTGAAGTCGTGCAGCCGCCGGGAGTCCCCAAAGGTCTGGGGTTATCGTCACTTCTGGTATTAATCTAATAAGTGAAGTTTAGGTGCTAATGGAGGGCCAGGTGCATGTGTGTGTGGCGGGCTGGCCTTGGGGACACTGCTCTTGAGAGTGTGTGTGTGTGTGCATCAGGTGGGCTTGAACTGGCTCATTTGACTCAGACAGCATGTGCTTTGGACGTGACCTAACCTGAGCGGCAGGAGGCATCTGCCTAATGATGAAAAACTGGAGTGTGCCATCTAAATGATCATCCACCTCCCAACACACACACATACACACACACATCCCATCATACTCCGATGACACAGCCAGGCATTCTCTAACTCGTAACATCTCTGCTTTTAAAAGTCATGGAACTGGCTGAAAAACTGCCTGTTTTCTAAATGAAACTTTCTTTGCTAATTATGTCAATGATGAATGTCACACAACTTTTTCATACTTTATACACTCTAAAAAATGCGGGGTTGTTTTAACCCAATTTTGGGTCAAGTATGGACAAACCCAGCCATTGGGTTAAATTTTGAAATTGCATTTTTGATCCGACGTTTGGGTCCATATTTGACCCAAAATTAGGTTAAAACAACCCAGCATTTTTTAGAGTGCATACCCCCCCCCACACACACACGTACACACACATACGTACGTATAGTTAAATAGTCTACGCTTTTTATACATATTAAAGTCAAGTCAATTCACTTTTATTTATACAGGCAGTATATAGCTTTATAAAGTACAGATTGTTTCAGTTTTACAGTGATAACTGGAAAATGATGCATTTTGCCTAAAGTCAGTTCAGTGTTGAATTCAGTTCTGTTGTAAAGATCATCAATTACTAAATTAGTTCATTTCATCTCAGTTCTGTAAAAAATGATTTCACTGTCCAGCTCTGTTCAGTTCTCATTCAACTGCGTCAGATCAATACTATTGTTGAACATTAACTGAATATTAAAGTAAAAAAAAAAAAAAAAAATGGAATAATGAGTCCCTGGGTCAATATCAAAAGTAGCAGTCAGTATGTGATGTGAGATATATATATATATACTTTGTTGTAATACAACATTGAGGAAAAGTCATAAAAAACAAGCCTCATTTTCTATGTAGTTTTCTGCTTTTCTTTTTTTTCCTGAGGTGATATTCACCCTTATGTACAGTAGTGTATTTACAAATACATTTAACATGCATGTTACCGCTGGGAGATCGCAAGGTCAGCACGACCCGTCTGTACATTAAAATAACCAACCTCGGTCGACCCCTAACAATACATGTAAGAGCTTTAAACACGCATCCTTAGAGATCCGAGCCGCGGATGGGACCTGGCCGAAGCTGGCACGCCGGCCACACATTTCTGGCAAGGGCCAAATCCCTCAGCCACCCTGAGAAATAATAAATAATGGCTCCATTTTGTTCGCGACTGTGGCCCAGAGCCCACACCATTAGACATTAGAGGCAATTTGCAGTCAACTCTCAGACCTGCTTTATCTAAAATATTATCAATGAGCCTGTCAGCCTTGGCTCTAACCTTCTTTTGTTATTTTGGGCTGTTCTCTCAGTAGGATGTGCGGCTCGTAGCCCGGTTCCCCCTGCAGACTAGCAACAGGATGTCATACACCTGTTTTGCTTAAGGCGGGGACCCTGGCCCTCCTCCCGCTCTTTCCCGGGCCGGCTCTGGCGCACGGACCGGCCCGGCTGGACGTATATGTCAGGATGTGAGATGAAGGCTGGTGAAGGTGCAGCTGTTGCGTAAGAAAAGCGCCAGGGGCTCCAGCTTCCCACGGTGAGCTTTAATTTGCGTCTCTCTTTCTTCCTCTCTCTCTCTCACCTTCATCGGGCGACTACAGATGCGGAGGCCCGACACCCTCACACAGATGGTCCTCGCCCACGGCACTGTTTGTGTGTGTTATTGTGTGTAAGCGATTGTTTGCACATACATGTGCTACAGGGGACAGCGTCGCTGATTCCCATGGAAATGCGTCATCTGATGTGTGTCAGTTTTACATTCCTATGATCGTTTTCTACAGATCATCATGAAACGGAAAGAAAAGGTTTTGTAGGTCAGGGTCAATGGTCCTTAGATTTGTCAAGTCAAATCTCCTTTATTTATATAGCGCTTTTTACAATGCAGATTGTTTCAAAGCAGCTTTACAGAGATAACAGGAACATAATGCAACAAAGTTTGTTTCTAGAAGAAAATGGCGTCATATCCAGCGTAAGTTCAGTGATGCTTCATTTCTGTTGTAAAAAAGTTATTAATTTAGTTAATTTATATATATATATATAGCCGCTCTGGAGAAAACCGTAATGTAATCGTCTAGCTCAGTTCAGTTCTCATATAATAGTGTCAATGCAGGCAGATCATTAATATTGTTGAATATTAACTAAGCAAGCCAAAAGCCAAAGGCGACAGTGGCAAGGAACTAATAATCCATTTGTTATCATTACCTTCCTATGACTAACAACTAACTAACTTATATTTACTATTTATTTAAACTACTATTTGTTTTATGTGTTGGTTTCCATAATATGTAAATATACAGTATAGTAATATTGAAATCTACTAAAGTGCCTCTATTATGTTATTTTAAAGGTTCCTTTTTTTTGGAGTCTCCTGCAATAGATTTACAATCATCAAAGGTAAAAAAAAGTGTTATTTTTATCATAATATACATTGCACATCACCTACTTTCTTAAAGAATCTGAAAACTGTTCGTTCGAAGATTCAATCTCTCTAAACCCTCCTTTCCGCGAGCCGGCTCAGCTCTGATTGGTCAGATGCCCCAGTCTGTTGTGATTGGTCCACCACTCACAGCGCATGTCAGAAACGAAACACCCATTACCATATCTGGATTTTGGCTCTGGAGGCTTTCTGAGCATTTGTATACAGTGATACGGACAGTAACAATGGCGTAATTGTTTCCATTTCACTTCCAGCGCAAGTCTTTATCCTTTTAAAGTGCAGCAAAGTGGATTCGCATCTCAAAACAGCATCTTCTCAACATGTCGACAACACAAACAAAACTCACAGAACAAACTTGAGGGCGGGTCAAAGTTGACGCTGTGTGCGAGCAGCCAATGAAGATCAGGTGGGCATTATGCAAATTTGTTACATAGGTTTGTAACAGGAAGTGAGTCTGGAATTGCTGATGACTTGTTTTGGCAGTTTAGAATCGGTTCTTTCTTTTAGGAGACAATAGCTTAATAAATTGTGCACTTTGACCTTTAAAACTTCGCAGACCTTTTACATTCACAAACAGCTACATTACACACTGCATGAAAGATAATATTTGATAAAGCATAATAGGGCACTTTAAGATGAAGACAGTTCAGTTATAAACTTGATTCATAGAGACATTTTTTCAGACCAACAGATGGATGCTGGTATTTTTCCGGCATAATCAAACAACTGAGTCGTGTTACTTGGGAGCATTTAAGATAGTGAGAAAGGTTATATATTCTCTGCGGTATTTCTCTGGAAGGCCTCAACAGGAGGCCCTTTTGTGGAGATGTCTTCCTTTCAGCCAATCAATAGCTTTTGTTGTGATCCCAGCATGCAGCAGGAAGGCCCGCATGTGCTGATGCTTAGCAGCAGGAAATGTTTTGGATGCAGACACACACACTCCAATTATGTGAAAGCATACAGTACATTCTGTGCGTGCAACTACTGTATTCTGCAACAGTTTATCATTCAATTTAACCGAACAGATTCTCAAACTATCCCGGATGATAATGTTACAGTAATGTTAAGTTTAGCAAATGCTTTTGTATTAAAACAGTATTGCATTTGAAATGTCTTTTTAAAATTAAAATCAAATATTACATAAATGTATTGGATGATAAATTGATTTAGGTTTACATATTTATACGCATATACGCTCATATATGTTTAAACGAATCACCTTTTTGTTAAATGCAAACACACTTGCTTCTTATAATTCTTAATCTTATCTATTTTTAATCGCTTAATTACAATGAGTTTGGCAAATGGGTTTGGTCGTGTTCAAAAACAATATTTCATTGATTTATGTTTACATGGCCATAACTTATTTCTAATAGAGTGCTTAAAATCTTTATATATTTGTTTACAGAAGAAAAAAAAATCACCTTTTTAAATTGCAAAATACATGCATCTCAGAATGAAACATTTGGTCTGCAATCAATCATAATGCAATTTTTAAAGATGTTTCTATAAATTTATATGCAAAATTATTTCATCTTTTTGTGGTATGTAAATTACACTTTCTTATTATCAGTTAAGACATACATTCAGTTAAAAAAAAAAACACATTTCCAGTCCCTCCATTATGTTACGATGGGGAATGTGTCTATTCACGTCACAACTGAAGTTCCTTTACAAACACGTTTTACTGAATAACTTGTATTCTCCGCTCCTGCTTCTGACGTCTGCTCTCCTCTGATCGGACGTGTTTTTCGTGCAGTGTTGTTTATGAAGAAAAAGCTCCTCTCGCACTCTCACTATCACACGTAACTGTCATATTATGGCCTTCTTTTCATGCTGCTATTTACCCAAGAGCAAGCGAGTCAAATGAAGCCTATTCTCCCAGCACGTCGACATGCCACGCAAGCAAAGAGATTCAATTGTCACCTTTCAGGATGTCTGGTTCTCCGGCTCTCCGCGGCCCTTACACGGGGGCCTTTGATGCTAGCGACTAATACACATGGTATGAAAACGCATTACGGAGAGATGCTGACAGATAAAACACTGAGCGCTGCCATTTTGCTCTCTCACTGTATAATGAGGAGAGCAGAAAGGAGAAAAGACATCAGCCCAGTCAAATTACCTCCGTGCAACTGAGTTGTGTGTGTTTCCTGACAGCTTTCCAGGCAGCCAAACACATTTCCATACGACTCTCACTGTGAAGTGCTGACACCAAATAAAAATAAAGTGATAGAGAGAAAGAAAAGTCCTTTGATGAACATGTTAGTGGGAACCCCTTTTTCCTCTGTCTGCCTCTCTCTCTGTCTCTCTCTATGTCTCTCTCCCCTACCGCTCTCTTCCCGACAGCAACAAAGTCCTAAAGCAGTGGGAAATGATGTTGAATCAAGCTGAACCTCAAAGCACACAAATCTCTGTGTGTGTTTACAGGAAGTCGTCCTGGAATCACAACGCCTGACTGGAACATTGACATGACAACACACACTTTACATACGCGACTGTTGCTGTAACATCCAGGTCATGATATGCAGAATCGCTGTGTAGAAGCCGCTCATAGTTTAGCTTTACAGTAAAGGGAGCAGATTTTTAACCGGACTGTCAAACCATTAAGATGTGTTAAGTTAATTAATTTATATGCTGGTTAATTAATCATTAATGGCAATTCATATTTGGAAAGAGATGACACAATTGTCAAAATGTCAAATGAAGACAATTCAAAGACATTGTGGCACACAAGTACATAGACAATGTAGTGTTTGTTTTATTTCCATATAATTAATCATTAGTCTATCACTGGCCTACAGAGGCCTGAAGTTCAGTAAACTAAAAAAAAAGCTTTGCAGAATTGCCTCAACTTTTTTAAGTTGATTCAACTTTCTCCAAATATCTCACCCATATACTTGTATAGCCCTCACATTAAGAATCCACATGCAGGGAATATAAACCACATACTGTAAATACAACACAACAAAAGACTACATTATAGAAATTATTAATTGACAATTCTGCAACAGCACATTTTCTGTCTACATGAGGAACAGATATTCTGGATTTAGGACTATTCATTTTGTGTAAATGTTTACAAAAAACAGAAATTTTTAAAATATGGGAAATTATGCATATTTCATGCTATATGAGATTATTTATACCATCAGAGCAGTATTTAACAGTATTTTAGCATTGAATTAAATATTATACTATAAAAAAGAGGACAGAGGCTCATACATAACTGCAAAAGACACATGCATCCTAGAATGAATCATTTTGTCTGTTTTTGCTTTTTTATCACCTAAACATAACGATGATGTGGCCAGAGTTTGGCAAATGGTTTTGAGTCATGTTCAAATGCAATATTGAATTAGAAATTATTCAACACAGGGACTCAAATTAAAATGTGCATTTTTTTTAACAAACTGATTCACTCTTTGAACCGATTTGCTAAAACGAATCTAACGTACCAAAGAGAAGCATTCCAAGAAAGCGTTTGATTGCCTGTATAAATACAACCAACAATGTTTTGTTATCTTGTTACAGGAAAAGCTAAACCGTTTTGAAAACAGCTAAGCTCCTGTCATGCTACTGGAAAATGCATTTTTAGTTAGTTACTGCACAACACTGTGCTGAATATACCGGTATTTACTTCTCTTTTTTCCAATGCATCTGCCTTATGATGTGCCAGCGAGTAAATATAACGACTCCTTTGCGTTTTGTACATTTAAAAGCTATAAACCCGAGCAGCTGTGTGCACAAACCCCTCTGTCTGCTGCCCGGGGTACAGTTGCGTCTGTTCCACTGGATGCTGACACCGTGGCTTGACGACAGGCAAAACAGAAAAAGCGTTATTGCCCCCTGGATAGGTCATTTGGTGGCGTTGGCCAAAAGCTAAACTGAAAGAGAGGTTTTAAAGACGGGAACAGGTGCGAGTCACCGCGGGGGCTGGATGAGGCACAAACACCGAGGCCCAATCGTCATTCGCAAACATTCTCCCGCTTCCTCGTAATTAGGCCACGGCTTCAATAGAAGCTAACTCAGGCCATATGGGCTAATGTAGGCGAGATGAAGACCCCCCACACAGGTAACAGTCTGTCAGCTCCACGGACTGCTCCCGTTCAGCCAGATAACTCACCCGCGCGCCAGGCAGGAGAGCCAACGAGAAAAATGCCACGCAGCTTAAAGGTTTGATTGAGCTTGAAGGTCAGGCCGATCGTATGCTGCCGAGGAAAATGTGTCCCCGAATCCCATAATTAAACAAACAAATAGACAAATAAGACTCGTTCTTCACCTCAGGCCCTGAACTTTTGCAGGCGGAAATGCTGAGGTGGAGGACTTGCTCTGTCTTTTTCTCTGATGACAATTGAATCGCTCGCGTGAGAACTTCGGGGTACAACGGGGCTAATGGCTTCTCTTTTTCGTCTCGCAAAAGTGCATGGCTCTTGAAAAATATTTCTTTTTAATTGCGTATTGGTGGAGCAACTCTAAAGAAATGCGTTGAATAGTACAACTTAGAAAGGCAACTATAGGGAACTTTTACGCCATACTTGATAAAAGACCCACAGTCTTGGGCAAAAGCCCAACGGGGTAATGCTTTTGATATAGCAATGCATTTGAGTAACAAAGCATTTGCTTTGTTTTATGTTGCAGTAGCTGATGCACTAATGCTGGGCGGCTTTTAGTAGTGGATGCAACATCATGCATTAGCAAATGTTATCAATGCCATTGTAAAAAAATATATACATTTATATACTTATTATAATGTAAATGTAAATGAAATACATTTATATTAAATTCAATGTATTTTTACATTTTCCACAAGAAACTGTTCAGTTCCGTAAGCAGCGGGTCATGTGATCAACCCCGTTGTGGTGACCTGCTGCATGTAAAAAAAATAATAATAAAAAATAGGCTATATATTATTTTATTTTTTATTAGGAAACTTATTTGTGTATTCATCCATCCAATGTGTATGCTTTTAAAACAAAAAGTGCTTTCAAAAAGTATGAATTAATTTCTTTATTTGTTTTCTAACTTTAATCCATCTTTAAATGGGCTATATATGTAGAATCCAGAAACCCTTGTTATTGGCGACACCGGTGGCCGTTAAGTGAACTGTAGCCAGCAACTTATTGCTCGTGCTTGCATTTGTGCACACGAGGTAACATACCCAGACTGAACGTGATTCACTGTCTAGTGTCTACAGTGATATTTTCTGTCATGGCTAAGTTATTTTTCATTCTTTGCTTAGAAGTAAAAAGAAGTTGGAAATAGCCTACCTCAGCGAACAACTGAGAGCGACGTTTAGACGAATATGTAAATGTGTAGGCTACTGTGCTTTCCTCTCACTGAAGAAAATAAACACAACAACAAAAATGACAGTGGTGAGAAAACGGCAGTTCAGAAAGTATCATGAAAGTATCTGATATAGTGATGTGGATATGTTTGCTCCAGCTAAATTCACCAGCATTATGACGACAGATGAGGTAATGTAATTCAAATTACACTGTTATGATAGTTTGATTATGAAGTAGCCCGTTTTTCAGATAGACTATAGATCTGGCAAAGTGAGACTATGGTTTGCATTAATCCCTTTTCTTTGCATGATACTTTGACAGCAAAGTACAGAATATATATTTCGGCATTATCTTAAACATTGTTTTTTTTAAACAAGGCATTCATTTGATGTGAAATAGAAGAGAGCCTGTCGGGAGCGCGCATAACTGTCACCTCATTTTTATTTCCCGGCAAAAACATCCCGAGTCCTTCACATACAAAACACTCTTCATAGACAACATGCGTTTCATTACAAGCTGTTCTCACGTTGGTAATAAAAAGTGATTAGTATATGAAATCCCAAATACTTTTTTATTTATTTAACTACTTTTGGCATTTCATAACTTCTCAAGTGCTTTATAAGAACTTCTGAATTATTCTACTTTTTGTACAGTAGGATGTCCTGTATCGTTATGAACATAGAATTTAGTACAGAACTATTTGAAATAATTATATTCTTACTTATCTCTGTTGATGCTGCGCTGCTGTCATTCTTATTCACACTATTTCACTGCAAATGATCATCTTACAGGTGTGCACTGCAATTTTTTTAATTTGACTCTCATTTTGTTTTAACGTACATTCTTGTTATTTAAGATTTGAAACCAAAAATATAGAAATTACAATTTTTGGATTAAAGAATGTCTTCTGTTGTATACATATAGAGCAAGTGCAATAGCCACGTGATCCGTGATTATTGAACACAGCAAGCCAGAAGCACTGACTAATAGTACAACTAATCGACTAGTCGACCAGTACAACCCCTAGTGTACTGTGAATAGTTGTTTGGATGCATTTCACCAAATAAAGCAGGGCTTTTAAGGCCTTTTTAATCTACAAATGCTCATCAAAATGATATTGACGAATGGTGAAAGCCAAGCGAACGGAGCGTAAACAAAAGCAGCCCTATCACGTCTGTCTGCAGCACTGGAAGACATTAGAGCTTATGGGAGCCAACATCTGTTACAGCGAGAACGCACAACAACAGGACCAAATGATGTGTGTGGGACCGCGCTAATGTGTGACTACAGGTCCAAGCAAGCTGTCTGACAGAACGTTAGCTGAGAAATATGTTGTGTTTGTTTCACAGTTTGTGAAGATCATGTCAATAAATGCTTTGGATTTTTCAAAGAAACGTGCTAATTGATTCAGTGTGAAACAGTTAGTGTGTGTTGATAATTACGCATGCGAGAAAACACACAGCTTTGGAATATTTATTAGGAGTCTCGGCTGTAATTTCGGAGCCGTGGAAGAGTTTAATGAATCTATCATGAGGCTGTATCCAGCCGTCGGAAATTAGCTAACGAGGCCCGCCATGCCGAAGAGCTTCATTTCGAGTGAACGGCGTGGTGTTCATATTTCATTCCCTCACAGACTGCCTAATAAAAACATAACAAGCGCCAGCCAGCAAATACCAGATGAATGATGATTGTTTTACAGTTCCCTGTTTCATAAAAGACTCCAGATTCAAGTTGTATAATGAGGGAGCGTTTTACAGAACTCACACGCCTCTCTCTCACACACACACACACACAGCTAACAAACCATAGACAAATCTACTTGAATGCATCTAAAAATAAATTGCACAGCTTGGAAAATGTACTTTTATTATTATCTTTTATGTGAACAGCAATAAGCTATGGGAAGGTGTTGTTGATCTGGGTGGTTGCATGCTTAGGCCTACACTATGAGTGATAGTGATGCATACATTTGCAGCATCACTGCATGACGCTCCTGTTATGAATTATGATTTTTCATTTTTCATCCTGGCAATTTTTACAGCTCCACCTTCTGTCATTAGCAAAGGAAATGCGTTCCCTTAGCATCCCCACTGTCATGACTCCATAAATAATGAATGAACATATTGTTCGCAAGATGTCACTTATGAGCGGAATGAAATTAAAATAAAAGTGTAAAACTGCAGCCATAAATCATTTGGATGCAGATGCAAACTTAATTTTACATTCTTATCAAATCTGTAAACACCTGGCACTCAAAAGTTTAGGCCAGAGTTATTTTGTTTATATAATTTCATTGTTTAATTTTATTTATTAAAATTTTTTTTTAAATAATTTAAGAAATGAAAGAAATGAAATCATTTTTTGGAAGAAAATGCAGGTTTTGCTAGTGCTGCTCACTTGTCTGTCTTTTAGCAAATCAATTACGACTACTGTTACATCACTTCATTAATATTCATGAGTCAGCCTGAAAATATTTTGAATGTATCCTCCTACTTTCCATTTTGCGCCCTACATTCCGTTTGGAACTTTAAATCAGTGAGAATCTAAACTTTTGCTCTTTTGCTGTTTCTTCTTGGTCTCGGTCTGCATTTTTCGAGCTGTTTTCACCCCTCAGTGGGGCGGAAAGCCGAGGCCTCCAGTTGCCCTCCAAACATTTTTATTCCAATAACAAGAAATGCCACTTCGGTCAAAAAACATTCATGTTTCTGCAGAGGTTGACAGTTACATTGGTTTCCACAAAGCAATGCCTCCCTTTCTGTATAATTCATCACTGCTTTGTCACCATGTAGCTGTCGGCATACACACAGAAAGAGACTGAAACGTACACACACACACACATGCATGTATCTAACCAGTGTCAGTCACTCACATGTCTTACAGCCAGTGCTGGAGGTGCTTTTGTATCTTGAAGGCCTTGTCTTTCCCACAGTTCATCCATTTCTTCTCCAAGACATTAAACTTCTCGTCTTCACAGCTCCATTCTGCTCTCTCTTATTCTGTCTTTCTCACATTCCTTTTTTCTTCCAGATGCCGGAAAAAAAACGACTGATGCAAAGAGGCGTCTGTCAAGCCAATGAGGACGGAAGATGAAGACAGGACTGCTGAAATAAGGGTAGGCGTTTTAGCGGGTGCTTTTCAATTCCGCCGCGTTTCCCTTCGAGGTACGACTAGCCTCGGCACTGGATTTGAGCGCTCATCAGATCGCAGTTTAAGCTTTTTAGAGTTCTGAGGCTTGTGGATAGTATTGTTAAGCGACAGGAATGGAAACTGCTTCTGCTGAGGTGTATCTCTGAATTTCTTTTAACTCGCACTTCAGAGAGAAATCACCAGAAAGCCCGTCTGTAGTCGCAGATATCAGGATTCATGTCGATCCGATGGTTTTATTTGATTCTCTCACGTGCATCGTGTAACATTAAAGAGAATATATGACTTTGGCTTATTTCAACAATTGCACGTTGATGTCGACATTTCGGGTTTTATAACTCTTCTAGAGTTCATGGGATTCGTGCTAGTGCACAACAAAAGATTTTCCCAAACTGTCTTCAAACTCAACATCTCCTATCTTCCTATTAAAGTCTGTTAGTGATACATACACTCTCAACATTCTTCGATTGTTTCTTTGGCTGAGCGGAGAACAAGAAACATTGTTTCGCTCTTGAGGTTCTGTATGGCTCTTTGGAGGTTGAGGAAAGTTCTTGATGTTTCATTTATAGGTTCTTCAGATCAGTCAGTTGGTTCTTTAAAGCAGGAGGACAAAGGTTTTCTTAGAACAGCAGGAGTCGGAAACCTTTGGCCTATGTGTCGCCATTGATGTGCAACGAGATTAATACATACAATTTCTTTGATTTTGTTAATGTTAAAATCAAGGAAATTCTGCTTTGCACTTTTTGATAGAATCCTTTAAAAGTATATATTGTGAAAATTTGGTTACACTTTATTTTAAAGTAACAGTGTAATACATTTAAGTACTGAGTATTATTAACTAACAACATGTACTTGGTTTAACTAGGTTTTGGTTTAGGGTTAGCATGTTATTATGCATAATTTACTGTTATTACTACTCTTAAGTAGTACTTTGTAATAACTACAAAGACATTAAAATAAAGTGTTACCAATTCCTCCTGGTATGAAATACTTATTTATGGTACTGTAACTTTATTTCAATGTTCTACTTTAGACATTTTACTAACTATAAGTATCGTTGCAACTACATGTACGTACGTTGCATTTCAACTAACGCTCATTAAAGTACTAGTATCATATCTGCTAACACTTTATTTTGATGCTCCTCAACAGACATTCTACTGATTATTTAATTTTGCAACATGTCAACTTATTCTACTAACCCGAATCCTAACACCTAACCCTAACCTTTACTAACAATCTACTACAGTCTTTTAATAATGAGAGCTAGTTGCATGTAGTTGCAAAGTTACTTATAGTTAGTTGAATATCAGAACCATCAACATAAAGTGTTACCTTATTTATTTATTTCACTCTAAAACATGCTGGGTTGTTTCAACACAATTCTGGGAAAAATATGGACAAACCCAAACGTTGGGTTAAAAATGTAATGCAAAAATTTTACCCAATGGCTGGGTTTGTCCATATTTTACCCAAAATTGGGTTGAAACAACCCAGCATGTCATAAGTGACTGTAAATATGAATTATAATGTTGAAAAAGATTTATAAATGCTGTTCTTTTGAAATTTCTATGATCATAGAATATCACCATATCAGCATATTAGAATTATTTCTGAAGGATCACTCTGAAGACTGCAGTAATGATGCTGAGATTATGCTTAGATCACATTAATCACAATATATTAAAATAGAAAACAATTATTTTAAATTGTAATAACATTTCACAATATTGTTTTCCTGTACTTTTGATCCAATAAATGCAGCCTTATTAGCATAATTTTTTTTGTAAACATTTTTTTTTCCCAATTATTTTTACTATGCATTTAATGTTGAGAGCTAGATAGCTTGTTTCCAGTAGTCAAAAGTGCTTAACAATCCCACACACTCTCTCCCTGTCTTGTGGACTCTCTCTCTTTCACTCCACACACATAATCAGGTATCTGGGGTCCGTCTTGAGGAACTGTTGGATTAGACAGCGTTCTGTTAGGTTAAAGAGGAGGTTTGCTCGTGTGTTTCAGTCTTGAGTGGAGAGCAGATTCCTGCTGTGGGGAAGTCCCTGTACCTCCAGGGCATCACGACTCAAGAGGGACGAGAGAGAGAAGCGCACGGTAAACAGACGCTGAAAACACTCACTGTTTCTCACCTCCTACAAATCATCCACCTTTGACATTTCATGTCTGACATTTGAATACAACTACTGGAAAGCTTAAAGGAATGTTTCAGCCAAGCATGACAATTCATTTACTGAAAAAAAAAAAATATATATATATAGTGCTGTTCATAGCTCCAAAGAAAAAAACATATTGAAAAGAAAGAAAAAAAAAAAGGTTCAAAGGGGTTCTATATAGAACCTTAGGGTTAATGACTCATTTTTAAAGAACAATTTATGCCAAATGCATAACACTTTCATGTTTAACAGTTTTTTTCAAAATGTTCTAGTCACAAAATATGTTTAATTCATAACATTTAATTAAATTAAAATTTATTTTGACAAAATCAATTAATTGCAGCTAAATCCATGAAATTATCACATGATACCCCTTAAAAGTTCTATATATGAAGCACATATAGAACCATTTAAGGTTCTATATGGAGCCAAGTGTAGTTAAGAAGACTATAGCGTTCCGTGAGGAACAGACTGAATGACTGAAGTCATATTCATTGATAATCTTCCTCTACTTCCTCTGATATGTTATTTGTGTGCATTTTCTGATTCGAAATGGTGCATTGACGTACTGTTGCACCAGATCCATTGCGACAATTTTCATTTCTGAGTGAGCTTTTTCTTCCAACATTCCTGAAAATTATATGACAACCAAAAATGAGGCAAACTGCAAAGCGTATGTACAGGTGAAACTCGAAAAATTAGAATATCGTGCAAAAGTTCATTTATTTCAGTAATTCACCTTAAAAGATGAAACTAATATATTATATAGACTCATTACATGCAAAGTGAGATATTTCAAGCCTTTATTTGTTATAATTTTGATGATTATGGCTTACAGCTTAACCTTTTTTTCACAATATTCTAATTTTAAATTTGGGGTTTTCATAGCTCTGCGCCATAATCAACAAAATTATAACAAATAAAGGCTTGAAATATCTCACTTAGCATGTAATGAGTCTATATAATATATTAGTTTCATCTTTTAAGGTGAATTACTGAAATAAATGAACTTTTGCACGATATTCAAATTTTTCGAGTTTCACCTGTATATGTATGTGCATCTATAGTGTTTAAACGTCAACGTCTCATTCAATATCTGCTTTTCTCTTCCACTCACATACACACCAGCACACAGTTGTTTGGGCCTTAGCTAGTTCTGAGCATGCTCCGACATGCCCGACTCAATCCGGCGGGAGTTACATCAGCCACAAAGCAAATAGCAACAAACACGCACAGTAAACAAGCTAGCAGGCAGCTCGCTGTGCAACACACCTTTCCTGGAGATCTCCCAGCCCCTTTCTGCCACTCCAAGTTCGCCGCATCTTTAAAACATCAATACGTAATTGAGAGCGAATGTACGCGCCAAAGATTTGCATCTTTTTCCGCGCGCGCCTCTCTCCCCACACCTCATTTGATCCCCATTGCTCACCAGCTGGTTCCAGTACATCTCCAGTTCAACCAGTGCCTCTGAGTTCACTCTCCACACTTAATTGGTTCCCAAGGCAAGAATTAAATATTTACTTTAAAGCCCTTTAAAATTCAATTGATTTTTATCTGACAGCTGTGATGGTCTCAAGTGGGCCGATTGCAGGCGGTCTCCACAAGGTCCCACGAGCGATAGGAGAGAGCGCAACACAAACTGACAAGAATCCTCCTTCTTATACACACACACTTATACACACACAGATGCCGCGGTTGTTCCGTGATCAAGCGCTGGCGCGGTCACCGCTTTCACTCACAGCTGTTGTGTGGTGGCTTTATGTATCATCAGACATCGGTTAAAGGTGGAGCAAACAAACAAACAAAACACAAACATATTCTGATATATCTGAATGTGATTTATTTCCCCCTCAAGCACATTTCTAAAACTGTTTAAATGTATTAGGAAGAAATTCAGTGGCAGTGGGTCTGTGATGATGTCACTGGTTGAACAAGCTTTATTTTAACATTTAGACATCACAACATCCAGGGTCCAAAATGAGAGTGAACATTTCCTTATGCCTAATTCCCCAACCCCCAAAAAATAAATGTAATTATTTACTAATAAGATCATAGTTATGAAATTATTAAAAAAATATATGGAAATATTCAATAAATGAGAATAAAATTGAGTTTAATTATTTTACTCTTTTCATTTGAAAATACATATTTCTTTTTTTATAAATAATTGTAATATTTATTAAATAAAAAAAATATAGAGTAAAAATGTTATGCATTTACATTTTTTCTTTTTCATTTGAAATAATATAATATTTAAAATAAATATTTTAAATAATCCAATAATAATGAAATAATGTATTTTGTAGTCTTGAAATTATTTATTATTTTATATATAAAAAAGAGTTTTTAAATAATATAAGAGTTAGGCAGAGTAAGACATTTTAAAACGTGTTTTTTTTTATTCTTTTTTTTTTTTTTTAAATAAAAAATGTGGCAAAAATTACATTTTGGAACGAGACAGCAAGCATCCAATATAACAACCCGTAATGGTGCGTTCACACCGGACGCGAATAGCGCGTCAGGCGCGAGTTATTTCAATGTTAAGTCAATGCAAAGACGCGTTACGCGCGTAAAACGCGTGTAACGCGTCTTTGCATTGACTTAACATTGAAATCACTCGCGCCTGACGCGCTATTCGCGTCCGGTGTGTGGGTGCAGTAAGTCATTACACACACCCCAAAGCTGATTTAAAAATGTTCACTGTCAAAATACATTTTCCTCGACCAGTTGAATGTGAAGCCCATTGCATGTAAAGCATGAAGTCCTGAAGAGTTAAACACTGTGGTCTTGCAGTGTGTTGAGTGATCAGACACAGTGATACACCCTGTAAAAAAAAAACGTCTAACCTTCCCATATCAAAATTGTCTAGTGACTGGTCACATCTAAATTTTTCAATTGGCCCAAGTGAAATTCTGCAAATTATATTTGATCAATTTGGTTAGACATTTTCTTACAGTGTACTCAAGAACATTTGCCACCATTGCCACAGGATTTACTGTTACTAGTGTCCATTTTGGGACACAACTAGAAAAAACAAGCATCCTGTTGCCGACTGCATGTACAGTACACACTTTAGTTACTGTCCGCCAACTGTATAAACTCAAAAGAGCAACAGTGTTATCTAGTTCCTCCGAGTCAGTCAGAGTGATTCAGTCTGCCAGGCCCTGAGTTAATAAGTTATGAATAAGTTACAGCGCTAGTGTGAGGAACAAGGAACAGGCAGGATCTCAGGAGCTCAAGCGCAGTCAGACGCTCCCAAAGCGTTGTGCCAGCATTTCCACAAAACCTTAGGAGGGCTGTTAGCGCCTGAGGGGGAATCTATCACGGCGGACTTAAAATGTTATGTGGTTAATATACTGTGGGTGAGCTCTGCGTTTCAAATGCATTATATGTGCTCATATGATGTCCTGTCTACGCATACAGCCGCTATCTGTTCTGACAACAGCATCTGCTGAAGATCACGAATCTTTAATGCCAGAAAGTGAGCTTGAAACCGCGGATGCTATACGGATACAGAACACGCTTGAGGTGCATTGGAACCGATGAATGATTTCAGGAGTGATTTATATGATATACGACATAAGACCAGTTGAGAATCTGTGGTTTGCGTAACAGGGACTGGTGTGTTTAACGTCGCAAGGAAAATGTTTATAACACTCTTACAGTGAAACATCTCGATGTATATTTTCTCCATCACACCTCGCGTGATTTTAACCTGTAGGTTTGTGTAGACGTTTGTACTTTGCTCTCATCTATTCACTTTGACTTAATAGTCTTTAAATTGCTCCATTCATCTCCTTTGGTCTCCTGTTTTTTTTTTTTTTATAAATGAGGAATTAATTACTTTCCCATTAACGGTCATAAACACGGCTGCCCCAGCACAGAGCGAGACGAAGTGTCACATATGGGATCTGACCCGGGTTAATAAAGGTTAAATCCTGTAACGCTGACACAAAATGTGACGCATGAGGAATCGATTGGATCATGACAGATTGTAATGAAATACTGTAGGCATATTTTACAAGACTGGGGCTAGTTGTCAAGTCAAGTCAAGTCAAGAATATTTGTATGTGTGTTTTGAGATAAAAAAATTGCAGTGTTTCAAACAACTAGTTTATAAATTAGAATACATTTAGCAAATTCTGTCCTTCAAACTAAATTTGCAATATGTAATATTATAGAACTAGGAAGAGGCAGGGGTTAAGGCAAGGGACATTAAGGCAAGGTTGAACTATAATAATGCATATTTTAACTGAATGCTCAAGTTCTAACATATTTTATTTCTTGTAATTGGATTGTAACGTTAATCCACTGATGGCGAGGTGAGGATGAGAACACAAGTTTTCTTGGGATATAGATTTCCAGTGATACAAAAACAGAAATAAAACACAACATGAACATACTTTAACTTGATTTGAACTTGACTATAGCAGAATTGACATTTATACAATTGAACACTCATTTATGAATTACTGAGGTATCAGTTTGGACCTTGTGATATTTAAATTGAACTGAAATAACATCTGATATTCCAGTAACTTTAAAAAAGAGAATGTTTATTTGGAAACAAAAATGTTACACAATGTATCGCTCTAACATTTAGAACACTTACATGACATTATTTCATCATCATTAATCAATATTAATGGAGCTTTAATTTCCAAGTTTTCAGAAATAATATATTGCGCTTTAATCACAATTCTTAAGTCAATTTCTTTATAACAGAAATGGGTTAGTTGCAAGACGTGTACAATTACAATTTCTGGTGACCACAACAATGCTTTGGAAATGTATCTATATTTGATAAGTAAATTTTTTGTTTCATAATTATTGATGAAAAGTCTAAAAAGCGGTTTGCAGGAAAGCCCTGTTTTTAACAAAAATACAAATTTAAACCAGGTAATGGAAATTCTCTCTCTCTCTCTCTCTCTCTCTCTCTCTCTCTCTCTCTCTCTCTCTCTCTCTCTCTCTCTCTCTCTCTCTCTCTCTCTCTCTCTCTCTCACACACACACATACACACACACACACACACACACACACACACACACACTGGATGAGATCTGTATCAGCTCGAGTGTCGTCATCTGTTTAAAGTGTAAAAGTTGCTCTGGTGAAGCCACTATCTGGTCCAGCTCAGGCCTCGTGTCTCTCAAAGCTCTTTGCGTTCAGTTTTTTTTCCCTTTTTTTTTTTTTTTTTTCCTGCGCGAGACTGGCAGTCTCAGTCTCCCCGTTCATTAGCACTTCAATTAAATAAAAAAGGGATGTAGTTGTGTCTGAATCCTCTGCCAATTTGGCAGCCGGCCTGAGCGCAGACGAGAGCCTCGTTCCACCCGTAATTCGGCCCCTAAGCAAAAGTGACAGGATCTGTCAACGCGGGCGAACGGTCCGGGGATTCACCTGAGCATCTAAGTTATATAACACAAGTCAGATTATAATTAGTGTCAGTTTTAATCTGCTCTTAAACACCGCGGCATCTGTGGGCTGTTGTGCGGAGAGACAGCGAGGTGTCAGCGAGTGTGATAGCCCTCCGTTCACCCCGACAACTCTAACCTGAGCATGAATATTTCAAGGGGATTTGGAGGACAGGAGGAAAGATTTAATTATTTCAAATTAGGGAGAAGCGGGTGATTCCGGCCTAATAGCTGTGTGTTCAATCGCGGAGGTGCTCACCTCACTTTGGGGATTCATCAGGGAACAAGGGCAACGCTAGCCTTTGCAAAAACAGCTTCACGGCGGTGCTGGGTCCGCTCGGATCAGGCAGGATTCATTATATCACTCACATGGCAGGTACAGATATGCCATACAGAGCTGACACACTCTTTGTTTCTGGCCCGTTGTATTATTTTAGCACCGCTGCAGTGTGTCGAGTCTCAGTACAGCAGGACGTCACATACTTCCCTCTTCACACACTCCTGTCCTATTTCCACTGTCAAATGGCCAACAGAACACATGCTGGGTTGTTTCAATCCAATTTTGGGTCAAATATGGACAAACCCCAAACGTTGGGTTAAAAATGTAATTAAAAAATTTAACCCAACGGTTGGGTTTGTCCATATTTGACCCAAAATTGGGTTGAAACAACCCAGCATTTTTTTAGAGTGTGTATACATATATTGTATGTTTTATTGTTATTTTCATAATTCCATCATATGTTTTAATAATTAAAGTACATATTTGAATTTATTAACTTAAAAATATTGTATTTGTTTAATATTAATATGATTACATTTCGAAAAGTGCATTACGAAAAGGTAATCAAAAGAGATAATGTAATTTTTTTAATTTTACCCAACAAAGTATCTATTGCTTTTGCAATTCCTGAAATAACTGATAAAGTTTATTCATAAGTATTCAGCGTGAATGAATGCATTTGACCTCATTTGCAACATTGATTGATTTATCTTCTCCTAGTATTCCATATATGACATATAAACAAAAGACAATCGTATAGTTTTGATGCATCTTCAGAGGTTGATTCCCATGAGATTATTACTCAGAATTGATCCCGTTCCCCAATGTAACAAATGTTGGTAGCAAATACGCTACATAATCTCTTCATGGCCTTATTAATGTAAATAAAGTAATATGTTCATGATGGATTGTCTGTTTCATTCAGTCAGCTTATGTAAACACACTCCTTCACCGTAATGAAAGAGAGCTTACAGCGCGTAATAAAATATACATACGGCCGCAGTCTACATATATTGCTGCCAGCCTTCATGTGCGATCGGATCTCTGATGTTAATTACATTTAAATAGAACAAGACTGATTTTGATTTGTTCATGAGTAGTAAAGTAACTCCTTAGTCCTTCTACCTGTCAGTGCTTGCACATCACAGACTAATGCTTTATTAAGAGAGTCTGCTGGGAGCGCCTGATCCCGTTTTAGTACATTGGGCCCAATGTAAGACTAATTAAAAAGTGTATTTTTACATTATTAATTTCTGAGTTTCACACTTAATGAATGTGAAATGACAGGCCTCCTATTTTTATATGTACACACTCAGGACCACGCGGCCCTGGGAATACTGATACGCAGGTTTGGAAAAAGGGGGGAGCGTTGTCGAAAACATTTCTCTCTCCTCTAGAGTCCGGCTGGCAGGAAAGAAAGGCAACAATAGCGAGCAAACAGTTCAGACACAACAGACGCTTTCATCAGAATTAAATGGGGGAATTATTTGACCTCTGAGTCCTTGGTTTCACTCTGTGACTTTTGCGAAAGCTGCGTTTACACGCGACAAGCACGCTGACATTTTAGCCGTCGATTTGGTATTAGTCGAAATGAACTCGAGCGGTTCAATTGGGCATCTCTAATAGGAGATGTTTGATCAAGCCCCGTGGTTTTCATCCGCCTGCTGAGAGAGAGAGAGAGAGAGAGAGAGAGAGAGAGAGAGAGAGAGAGAGAGAGAGACTCTCTGTAGAATAAATGTAATCAAGTGCGCGGAGAACGTTTTGCCAAAACACTGCATCTCCAAACACACATTTTCCATCTCCTCACCAGTGAGGCTTTGTTCAGGAAAGACAGAGCATTGATTCAGAATTCCAAAATCCCAAAGCTGGAATTGGGAGAACAGACTGACAACAATAAGAGCATGTTCACTGGTTTTTGAAGTATTATGGTGGCATTTTGTTATATATATATATATATAAAAAAATTGTGTGTGTGTTTGTTATTTTCTTGGGAGGTTGTAACTTTTTAGGAGCTGCAGTTTAAATCAGTTTGCTCACCAGTTCTTATGTATGTACATATTCTTTGTTGTTGCTTTTTTATTGAATTTGAATTAAATTTCATATCCCCCCCCCCCCTGGCCATTGCAACTGTTCTGCCCTTTTTATGTTGGATCCTAAATTTGGGAAATAAAATACAAAGGAAAATTTAATTTGATTCTTTTTTTTAAAGGAATAAAGTCTCTTTTTTATATAATTATATATCATTTATGTTTAATAAAATAATAAAATAGAATCCTTTTTTATAAGGTTATACGTGTTTTTTTTTTCAGTGGAAGGGTAAACTAAATCCGTTTCAGTTTAGGAGACTCGGGTTCACGCTGCTGGATTTTTCCACATGTGTGTTTTGTTTTGCCTGTTTCTCCAAGGCTGTATTTTTTTGGTGACCTTTGACCTCGGAGCACACCC